>NC_079518.1:20315217-20465092 GCF_000801105.2 Raphanus sativus | reverse complement strand
AAAACTGCGGATCTCGTCGCACTCTTAGGTGTCGGCCACTCTGAAATAGCTTTAATCTTTTCTGGATCTACAGCAACTCCCGCTTCTGAACAACGTGACCCAAAATCCAATCTTTCTCTGCCAGAAGCTGCACTTACTCAACTTAGCAAACCAACTGATGTTCTCTAAGCTTCCCCAACACAATCCGTAAGTGCCAGCATGCTCTTCTTACTCCGAGAATAAATCAAGATATCGTCGATGAAAACGATCACACACTTATCCAAATGCTCGCGAAACACATCATTCATTAGCTTCATGAATGCTGCCGGTGCGTTCGTCAACCCAAATGGCATCACAACAAACTCATAGTGTCCATTAGCGTGTGCGGAAAGCCGTCTTCCTTACATCTCCCTCTGCTATGGCAATCTGATGGTATCCTGATGCTAAATCAATCTTAGAAAACCATGAAGCCCCTTGCAACTGATCCAACAACTCGTCGATACGCGGAAGCGGATACTATTTTTGATGGTGACTTTGTTCAAACCTCTGTAGTCGATACAAAGTCTGAAACTTCCATCCTTCTTCTTCACAAACAAAACTGGTGCTCCCCACGGTGAAGTGCTCGGCCTGATAAAACCTTTATCTAATAGTTCCTCCAACTGCTTCTTCAACTCAGCCATCTCTGTGGGAGCTAAACGGTAAGGAGCTCGTGAAACCGGTGCTGCCCTGGTTCCACCTCGATCGTAAGAACATCACTTCTAGCTGGCGGTGGCCCTTTTAGGCCTCAAAAACATCTTCGTACTCAGCAACCACGGGAATATCATGCAACTCCTGCTGATCCTCATCATTAACCATCGAAATGGTCGCCAAAAACCCCTCTGCTCCACTCTCCAATAATTCCTTCTGCACGCAACATGGAGATAATAGGAATTCCTGGTGTGACTGGATTCCTCAAATGTGATTTCCCTTCCGCTCTCGGATATTAACTCTTGCCTCCGGGCAATTAATACAACTCGATGTCGCGTCAACCAATCCATCCCAAGTATGACGTCGTAGAAGCTCATCTCCATCTCTGTCAAATCTCCGAGCAAATCAACTCCTCCAAGCATAACTGCACATCACGATGAACTCCAATCGCTCCCAATCTCTCGGTGCCGGCAGTTTGAATCTGCTTAGCCTTCGGTTCGAAGACACCCCGGAAAGACCAAGACTTGACCAAACGCGGACTCACGAAACTATGAGAAGCTCCTGAGTCGAATAAAGTGTGAGCTGGCTCACCTCCAACCGAAACCAATCCTACACAAGATTTTTACTAACTACACATGATAACCCACAACCAAAATATCAAACAACAATAAGTATGAATAAGATGCATACCCGCTATCGGCTCGGCTCCCTGGGCATCTCCAACTGTAAACACACGTGGAGCGATGGCTAGACGCTTCGGTGGTGGTGGAAGCGCTGCATTGCCCCTCCTCGGGCAATCCCTGATGTGACCCGGCTGGTTACAGCCAAAGCAGTTCCCAACTGCCACTGCTGGGGCTGCTGCTACTGCTACTGGCGGTGCAACACGGGCACCGGCTAGCCTGCTTCGACAAACCCTACTCTTATGTCCAAACTTCCCGCAATGAAAGCACTGGATGCCTGACTGATCCAAGGTCCTCTTCTGCGACCCGGAAGTCCCTCCGGTCTAGGCTGAGCTGCCTTGTTGAACTTCTGCTCTGCTGCAATACATTTCTCTTGCACAACGGCCTTCTCTACCAGATCCTCCAAACTGGTATAGGTGACCATACTGCACCTACCGTGAAGTTCTACTCGCATCCCTTTTAAGAACCTCCTGATAAGATCCTCCTCATCCATACCATTACCCGCAAATCGGTGAAGCTGGCGAAACTCATGCTCATACTCTCTGACAGACTTCCACCCTGCCTCAAACTCTCAAATCGTTCTTCTTCTCATCCAAAGCTTCTCTTGGAAAATACTTCTTGTTGAATGCATACATGAAATCCTCATAAGTCATCTCGCCGTGGTGCATCACTCGCACTCCATCCCACCACACTGCTGCATCTCCGCGTAAATACAACTCAGCAATCCTAAGCTTGTGCCTTGTGGGCATGAGATAGTGTTCAAACACTTATCCAAACTGTGCCTCCAATCGTGAGCAAGTGTAGGGTCCGTGGTACCACTGAAATGCTCCAAGTTCACATACTTCATCTGTGACAACACCCTGATAAATGTTTCATCAACCTCGGGCACATGCACTGGAATGACGGGTGGCGGCGGCGGAACCTGAAAGACACCTGGAACCGGCTGAATAGGAACCTGCGGATATTGTGGCGCTGGGGCCTGCTGAGCTGGAGCCTGATGATCATGCTGAACCTGAACGGGCGGAACCTGCTGCATATGAATCTGCGGACCCTGCTGCACATGAATCTGAGGACCCTGCGGAACCTGCTGAGCTGCAGCCATCTGTCGAGCAACTTCCTGAGCAGCTACTCGGGCAGCCTCTTGAGCGGCTTGCCTGGCTGTCTCCTGAGCAATCTGCTGAACTGCTTCCTGAGCAGCCTGTCTAGCAGCATCCTGAACCATCTGTCTCATAGCCTCCTGGTCAACCTGAGGAACCTCGGGCTGCGGAACTGCAGGCTGAACATGCTCATCCTGAGCCTCTCTAGCATCTCTAGCGATCTGAGCACGGGTAGCTCTCCTCGGCGGCATCTGAAATTAAGGCAAACGAGTTAACTTCTTACTAAATCCAACAATTAAAGGAGTGATATCTAACGGAAAGTGCTATTTTATTTTATTTTTAAAATCCCCATATCCCAATAAACATTTGAAAAACCGATTAAAACCGAATAAAAATCGAGTCTCCAAAGATCGCCATCCCGGGTCGGAGCCGGGACGGAACACGGCTCTGATACCAAAAACTGACGCGACCGCGTCTGGCGAATATGATAAAATAATCGAGAAAAAGTAACGATAAAATAATAGCGCAGCGGAAATAATAATAATAATACGGATAATAAAATCCACGTCATATCATAAAGTCATAATCCGAAAATAAACATCCGAAATATAAATAACAACATAAGCCCGAAGGCTGAAATAAGAAATAACATAAACGATAGAAGTCTGAAGGCCTGAAGGCCAATAACGATAAAAGATAAAACGATGAACGATAAGCCCACGAGCCCAAATAGTAGCACTAGTCCGATATGATCACTCCTGCTCATCGGTCTCACCTGAAAGGGGAAAGAAAGAGGGGTGAGCAACAGGGGAGTCGCTCAGTGAGGTATGGGATGCTAAACCGCAAACCACTGACTCAGTTCATAGCACTACAACTATGTAGGCTTAGCTCTAGCATGAACACAACACGGTGTCTAGTACACCACACATAACAACAAAGAATGCGCTAATAGCACACAGCTAATCTCTGCACCACGCATTTCCTTATAAGGATATAACCATATACTCGAAGCGTCGCTAGTACAGTCTGTCTCTGTACCCCCGCCCACCGTAGCGTCGAATGCAAACGTCTCTGCACCACGCCCCAAACAGTAGCGTCGAAGCTCAAACGTCTCTGAACTCACGCCCATATCACACCGTAGCGTCGAATCTCGGACATCTCCGAACTCACGCCCATCACATAGTCCCTACTCATAACTATGTATATACATATATATTAACCGTGCTCAGCGACAATAAATTCACACAACCGTTGAATCCTCTATTAACCTAATTCCGGTTTAACAATCAATATCAATAATAATCAAACAAGACTCGCAAACAGACTAGATTCACAGAGACGGATCATGTTTCGAAACTAAACTTTTCATAATGGCAGTACTAAACTAGTTCGGGATTTAACGGAGAAGCCCTCACCTTAGCAAATGAAGAGAAGTGATGTCTATGAATCCAGCTGCTCAAATAGACTCCAAATCTGAAATCAGATCGAAATTCCGAGTCAGAACGCCCTTCGAACGGGTGAAAACGGGTGTCAAAGGAAAAGTCAACCCGCTGGTCAAAGGTCAACCCGGTCAAACCTTGACCAGAAATCAATTAAGCCTAACCGACCGTTTACTCTGACCTAAATCGATTTCCATTGGACCGCCCGGTTTAGCCTTAACCGAAATTAAATTAATTAATTAATTAAATCGACCGGTTTACCCTAACCGAAATCTAATTAATTTTAACCAACCGGTTTACCCTAACCGATTCGCAATTAATTTAAACCAGTCAAACCAACCGGTTGACCGAGTCACCGAGTTGACTCACCGAGTCGACTCGGCCGAGTGGCCGAGTCACCGGCGAGTCACCGGCGGAGGTCACCGGCGGCGACGGCGGAGGGACGGTGGCTTACCGGAAAAGTCACCGGCGGCGGCGGCGGTGCGGTGGCGACGCGGCGGCGGACTCCCGGCGGCGAACTGACGGCGGCCGGGCGCGGCGGCTCCGGCGAACGGTGGTCGGAGACGGTGGCGCGTGCGTTTCACGCGCGCGCGCGGGTTGATCTTCCGGAGGCGCGTACGGCTTCGTCTGAGCTCCGATTTCGACGATTTCGGTGGCTATGGATTCGTCTCGTCGAGAGGAACGCGATGGTGGTCTTGCATGCACGAAATACGCAGCGGTTAGGAAGTTATGGTCGATTTACTAAAACGGCCGAAAAAAACTTAAAATGCATTTGGCTTCCGGGGGTTACCTAGGGGGATGATCGGTGGTGGCGAACTGGACGCGATCACTGACGTGGTGGCTCCGGCGACGAGCTCCGGCGACCCTCTCTCTACAAAATGATCACACTTCCTTAGTTCTCTCTCTCTCTCTAATCTTTATCTTTTTTTTTTCTCTTGTTGCAAATGGTGAAGAAAACAAAGTGGAGTGGCTTTTTTATAGAATTTACCTTGGGTAATTTCGAAGTGGGCTTGGGCCTGTGCGGTTTGAGATAGTGGCTTGGGTTTGGGTCATTACAGAGGCGTTCGGCGGTTGTAGTATGTACAGAGAAGCCGTTAAGGTAAGGCGTTGCTTAAGCTAAGCGTAAGAAGAATGTGTTGAGAGTGAATTATTTTTAGTTTAATGGGCTTTCGTTTATCCGGCCTTTTAGTGTATATTGTTAACACACCGTACAAAGCCATGTGTACTGTGGCGTACGTACGATCAAATTATTACACTGATAAATGCGTCTCAGTAGAGTAAAGGACAACTACATACAATAGAATATGAAAATCACGCAGATTGCGATAAGAGTCGAGATTCAAGTCTACTGGATCTGGTTAAAGCCCAGTAAGGCCCGTTAGAAATGGCATTATGAAAAGTAATTTAAATTTGTTTTCAAGTTTAAAGTTAAGTGAGCTGGAGCACTATGCGCAGTGAATGTGTAAACCCTCGAGAACTCATCATTCATTGTGTAAGCTGGAGCACTATGCGCAGAGTCTATGATGTAATGAAAAAGGCATTTGCCATAGGCCCCCAAATAACATATAAGTATTAGGACCCCTGCTATCAATAACTCGTTTTATGGCATAGTGGTTAAAGAGTCTTTGAAGGAGATGTCAACGTAAGTTAAACTACATATGCTGCTTTGCTGTTGTTACCTAAAGTTTCAACGATTTGTTATATGTATTTTAAAGGTTGGTTAGATTTTATTTTGCCTCGCATTGTTTTTCTACCATTTTGATTGTATGTTAAAGAAAGAACTTATTAATCTACTGTGTAACCTAAACTTTTAATGATTTGCAAAATATTATTTTTAAAGGTTTATTTAGTTTTTTTTTTCTTGCCACAAATTGTTTCTGTGATTTTGATTTGTTTAAAGTTTATAAAAATGGTGTATGTAGAGAAAAACATTTATGCAAGAGATTTTTCTATAGCTTTTGAAACAAAATTGTATTGTCTGAATTTAAATTATGGGTATTACTATTAATTTTAAACTATATAAGAATGAATGCTTTAAATTTTTTTTTTTGCCTTAGGCCTCCTAAAGTGCTCGCACGGCACTGACTATGCGCCACCCTCCCGTAGTTTTTCATGAACCTCATGTGAATGTTTTCCATGATAATAAACATTCACAAATGTTTATTTATCTTCAAATAGAATAACACGTACAAATTTAACTAATATGTATATTTTTAAATAATAAAAAATTGTATTAAATATTTACTCAAACTATTTAAATTATCTTTTTAATTTTCATCCCGCCCGTAGGACGGGTCGGACCTAGTTTAACATATTTATTTGTTTTTTTTTTGATAATCCAGGGTTCCTCGCTTCGCGGGTCATTTCCTGGGTCCGGTCAGGTAGTGGTCCACTTCACCCGGGAGGGTATTAACCTGGGCCGAAGCCCAGTACCACTAATAGTGACATGGAAGAGGCAGTTCGCCTCCGGCTGGTGTCGAACCCGGAAGCATGACAATTAGCCCGCAAGGTTCTAACCAGTAGAGCTACCTCATCCCGTCAACATATTTATTTGTTAAATTATTATTTATCCCAATTCAATTTTTCTAACTTTTCGAACAAACAAAATAAATAAATTCAAAATCAAAATCAAAACCATAATATCCAGTTAAGTCCATCTATACACAGTCAACGAGATAAAAATGGGTTTGGAACATACAGAAATTTAAGTCCATTATTAATTTTTTATCAGTTAAATTAAATTGATTTTTCTTTTATTTCTATAATTTTTTAAACTTTATTAGTTATATGTTGCAAATTTATTATTAGTTGAACAATCAATTAAACTTCTTACAAAATCTATAACTAATATATCAACTTTAATATCATACTAACTCATAGTTGTCTTTTTCCCAAATTGATATATATTGCATAAAAGACAAATATCTTAAGAAGTTCCAAGATAACAGACCATCAGAATCACCAAAAAGAGATCATCAGCTTCTAACAACTAGCAAGAGCACTAAAGTCACCATATACCTCCCAGCACTAAAGGCATTCACAGTTGTCTATTTTAGTCCTTTGGTTTCTCTCTCGGGCACATTTCTCTAGAAGAGTCTTTACCCTTTGGTTTCTTGGCAGTTTTAAAAGTTGACTTGCCTCTTTTAGTCACCTGTCACCTTTCACCTTAGCGCGAGATTTCAAATCTTTACCCCTTCAAGAAGTTTCCGCTGGATAATAGCCTGAATCCCTTTTAACCTTCGGTCCTCCGTTTCCTCCGACTAAAATCTCGCCGCTTGGTTCTCCTCACCGGCGTACTCCGGGCTCTGCCCTGGGTTGAACCCAACCGACTTCTTCCCTATCTACCGCTGCGTCTAAGTCGACGGTCACTCCTCAGAGCAGCTCTCCCCACTCCAGTATACTTCCACCGAAAAGCCATGGCATCTAAAAGGTTCACCGCAGCAGAGAAAGGCAAAGGACTAACTACGCAGCCACAAGGTCCAGCAAGGAAACACATACGAGCTCCGGAGATCGACTCTTCGGCGTTGATTAAAGACAATGCCCTTACTCTTACTGGAAGGGTCACAAACGCGAAGGAGCAACATGTGGCCTCGCTACTCTCCTCTCTCCCTAGGGACTGGTCACTACAAGGAAGAGTCACATGAGCAGATCTAGGACTAAACTGCTTCCAGTTCCGCTTTGAGCAGGAAGATGACATGAAGAAGGTCTTCGCAAACAAACCTTATCACTACCATAACTGGATGGTAATCCTGCAGAAGTGGGAGCCAATCATCTCCTCTACTTTCCCATCGCAGATCCCCTTCTGGATACGCCTTCAAGGCCTACCCCTGCACTTCTGGCACGACAAAGTCATGTACGAAATTGGTCACGAACTTGGCCACATGGAGGACTATCGCATATCGAAGACGTCAGCGAGAATTAGGGTTTTAGTGGATGGGCTCCAACCATTAGTCATGGACCCCCTAATTGAGTTTAGATCTGGTGAAGAGCTAGCTGTCTCTCTGGAGTATGAGGACCTAAAATCTCACTGCTCCATGTGCTTTAAGCTAACGCACTTAGCCGGAGACTGCCCTCTCACTCTAGCTACCCAGCATCAAACGAAGACATATCATAGGGACGTCAAAACATCAGCTAACTTCATCGATTTGTCATCAACAGAAAGGACCCAAAAGGAGTACTCTCCCTTACCTTCACCTCCTCGCAAGGGACCAACTGATAAACCTTTCCATCAAAGGGTTGACAGGCATGGCAGACCTTTCGGTAATAGGCTCCTCCTACCTGAAACTCGAGGCATCCCTCTGAAAAACAAGTTGATTCCCCATACGGCTAGCTACAATACTCAACACAACAAGCGTCATCACACCAGAACTGATAATAGGGACTTGGCGACTTACCATCAACGACAATCTTCTCTGCAGTGGAGAGAAAAGAGCCCCCCAAAGGACTCTACTACAGACAACCCTCGCCCTGACAGGAATGCGGTAACGCGCAGAGGAGAATGATATGTCTAGACAACCTCTAGGCAGAAACCTAGCCATATGCGACTTCCCGCAGTCACCAAGACCTCTTCCCACCACTGAGGAGGTACTTGAAGAGCTTAGAGAAGTAACTCAACAGTACACAAATGTAGCAGATAAGGCAGAAAGTGCAGCAAGGCGGCAACGGTCATCGCAGGGGAGGAGGAGGACTTAATGGCAAAAACAGCGGCGGGTATCATTGCAGCTGCGGCTTTCGCGCGTGCCCATAGAAGAACCTTTCCCTCCACCTCTTACAGTCTTTGATAGACTCTCATCTCCTACCACAGAATCCCCAATCCCCTATGTCGACTAGAGGCACCTGCTGTACTCAACTCTGCACTCCCTGCCATCCAAGAAACGCCAATCAGAACTACACAACAATCTCAAAGTGCAAAGAAAAGGAGAAAGAAAGTTGGTCCAAGTCCACGTCAACTTACGGGAGCTAACGCGAGGAAGAGAAATTTCTCTCATGCGACCCCTTCTTCGCATGGATTTCCCTTTGCCTCTCCAATCCAAACTCAACAGACGAGTTTGCCGCCTAGAAGAATCCGAAGACCGAGAAACGCCGCAAGAAGCAATACTGCTAGGACTGGAGGCTTATCTCAGGATTTTCACATCCTGCGTCTTCCTCTTCCTTAGTCGCTGTGAGCTGGAACTGCTGTGGAATTGGGAACCCACAGACAGTTCAGAGGCTCAAACACTTAAACAAATCGAGTTCCCCTGATATCATCTTTCTATCGGAAACACGAAACGTGGACGCCACGATACTCTCAGAATTGGAGCCACTACTGCAGGACTTTCAATCATACTTCTTGGTCTCTCCCACCCACACTAGTGCTGGAGGACTGGCTCTTCTATGGAGACAAGGTATAGACATACAGATCTTGACGTCAAACCAGAATTTCATAGATGCGCAGATCAAGTTCAAGAACACATCTTTCTTTGGTACCTTCGTCTATGGAGCACCTGAAATTCAAAATAGACAAGCGGTATGGGATCAACTTTCAGCTATATCGGAGGCAAGGAATCAACCATGGTTCCTTACGGGGGATTTTAATGAAATCACAAACAACACAGAGAAATCAGGAGGAAGATAAAGACATGAGAGTTCGTTCAGCGCGTTTCGATCCTTCTTATCTTTGTGTGACCTTTTCGACATCAAGCATACAAGAAACTTTCTTTCCTGGAGAGGCAAGCGTCACACACACCTTGTCCACTGCCGCTTGGATAGAGATTTAGCAAACAGCTCTTGGATGGATCTCTTCCCAAACGGGAACTCTCATTATCTCCCTTTCGAGGGGTCTGATCATAGGCCGATTCTCTCTGCTTTTGACAGTAAAAAGAAAAAACCCCAGCGGTTATTTCGTTACGACAGGAGGCTTAGAGATAACGAGGAGGTAAAAGAGTTGATAGACAAGATATGGAGAGAGGATGCGCACCTCACTGTAATACAGAGGATTACAAGTTGCAGACAAGCTATCTCCTCCTGGAGCAGACGAAATCACACCAATAGCCAGAAGACCATTGTGGAACTACGCAAGGAACTTGATACGGCAATGTCTAAGACCCACGCTGATGATCTGCTCATCTCCTCCATTAATCAGAAGCTTTTAAAAGCTTATAAAGCGGAGGAAGAGTTTTGGAAGCAACAAAGTCGACAATTATGGCTGACCCTCAGTGATAGAAACACTGGTTTCTTCCATGTCTCCACAAAAAGTCGTCGAGCCCGCAACAGACTCACTGCCATTGAGGATGCAGAAGGGAACCTAGTGTATGAGGACCACCAAATCACCGCAGTAATCTCGGATTATTTCCAAAACATCTTCAACTCCTCATCCCCTTCAGCAACAGAGGTTGTCAACAGAGCCATTACTCCGTGCATCTCCACGTCGACAAATGAAACGCTTACTGCCATTCCATCCATTTCAGAAGTTAAAGCAGCCCTCTTTGGGATTCACCCCGACAAAGCTTCAGGGCCTGACGGCTTCTCTGCAAGCTTTTTTCCAGTCTAACTGGAATGCAATTGGTCCTGCAATGACAAAAGAGATTCAGTTCTTCTTCTCTACAGGCACACTACCTTGTTCTATCAAGAGTACTCACATCCGGTTAATTCCTAAGATCCAGAGTCCTAAACAAGTGGCAGACTACATACCTATAGCTCTGTGTAACGTCTATTATAAAGTGATATCTAAACTACTATCACTGCGCCTAAAGCCTGTATTGCAAGATATCATATCAGAGACTCAGTCGGCTTTCATACCTGATCGTGCCATATCTGAAAACGTGCTCATCATGCATGAGATGCTCCACTACCTCAAGACTTCCAAAGCTACTGTCCACTGCTCAATGGCTGTCAAAACAGACATTAGTAAAGCCTACGACAGGCTAGAATGGGCTTTTATCAGAGCTGTTATGGAAAAAATGGGCTTCAATCTTACTTGGGTTCACCTCATAATGCAATGCATCTCCTCCGTGTCGTACTCCTTTCTTGTAAACAATGAAGTGGCGGGCGCAGTGATTCCTCAACGGGGGATTCGCTAGGGAGATCCCCTCTCCCTCTACATCTTCATTTTATGCGGGGAGGTGCTTTCTGGTCTCTGTAAAAGAGCGCAAGTTAATGGTACACTAGTGGGTCTTCGAGTTGCAATTAACAGCCCAATGATAAACCACCTGTTGTTTGCCGACGACACCATGTTTTTTACCAAAATTGATCCTCAAAGCTGCTCAACACTCATGTTTATCCTGCACAGTTACAAAAAGGCATCAGGTCATGATTAATGTGGCTAAATCGTCTATTTCGTTCTCAGCAAAGACACCACAAGACGTCAGATTGCGAGTAAAACAGTATCTCAAGATAGAGAAAGAAGGGGGCGTAGGCAAATACCTCGGCCTCCCGGAGCATTTTGGCAGGAAGAAAAAGGATCTTTTCTCGTCCATCACTGATAGAATGCTGCAACGAGCTCTGACTTGGTCCACCAGGTTCCTCTTGATGGCTGGGAAAGCAACAATGCTTCAGGCGGTCCTCTCTGCAATCCCCACCTTTGCTATGACCTGCTTTGAACTCCCAGTCAGCCTATGTAAACACATACAATCCATTCTTACTAGATTTTTCTGGGATTCAAAGGAGGGGGAGAGGAAAATTTGTTGGGTTTCCTGGGATACACTTACCTTACCAAAGAAGTTGGGAGGCTTGGGCTTTCGTGACATCCAAGCCTTTAATCAGGCTTTATTAGGCAAAATCTCTTGGCGACTGATCACCAAACCGGATTGTCTCCTTTCGAGAATCCTCATTGGAAAATATTGCACCTCGGCTTCTTTCCTCACAGTCACTGCAGCTTCTTCATCGTCTCACGGCTGGAAGGGCATACTAAAAGGAAGGGGCCTCCTCCTCAACCACCTTGGGAAAGCCATAGGTGATGGAGAGGCTACTAGCGTGTGGAAGGATGCATGGCTCGATCCTCACTCAGACTTAAAGCCTTACGGACCTGTTTTAGAACAACACCAAGATCTATTAGTCTCTGATCTCCTGGCTAGAGAAACAAAGGAATGGAATAAAGCTAAGATTAATAATCTCCTACCAGAGGTTGCAGATTATATCTTGTCAATTTGCCCCAGCAAGCTTGGAACTCGAGACTCTCACACTTGGAACTACCATCCTTCTGGAGAATACTCGGCTAAATCTGGCTATCTATCCCTGCAAGAATCAAAAGTTCAATCGACGCTATCACTCTTGAACAACGATCCTGAAGATTGGAAATAGCATAAATTCGTTTGGTCACCGAGCCTATTACCGAAAATTAAAATGTTCCTATGGAAAGTGGGTC
The DNA here is from genome assembly GCF_000801105.2 of Raphanus sativus. NCBI lineage: Eukaryota > Viridiplantae > Streptophyta > Magnoliopsida > Brassicales > Brassicaceae > Raphanus > Raphanus sativus. Next base: position 20,452,869 of record NC_079518.1, on the reverse strand, counting down.
AGAATGCCTTACCTACAGGTGAAAATCTGCAAAGAGAAACATCCAAGTCTCGACATCTTGCTGCCGCTGCGGAGAACCGGAGACTACGCTGCACTTATTATTCCACTGCTCCTTTGCTCAGGAAGTGTGGAGTAGTAATCTATGGACGATGCAAATCGATCCTTCTCAGCTCGTCTCTTTCAAGGAAGCCCTTATCCTCTCATCTACTTGGATTGCGCTTCCCCCGTATGGCTTCACCAGCAATATCCTCTCTTGGATCTGCTGGTTCATCTGGATCTCGAGAAATCGACTTATCTTCGAGAAAAGAGCCTCAACACCAAGAGAGATCGTGCTCAGCGCGATCACTGCCGTGAAGGAATGGGACTTGGCTCAAGCAAAGACCAACAATCATAGCATCACCCTTCCGACCTCCAGCGGCTTCCCATCTCAACAGAATCCCTAGCTCCCTCCGATCTATTGCAATACAGACGCCGCGTGGAGAACATACTCAAGAAATGCCGGTTTAGCTTGGATCTTCTCAGACCACGAAGGACAGGAGCTCAACAGAGGATCGCAATTCCAGGACAACGTTTTTTCACCTTGCATGGCTGAGGCTCTGGCTGTGCGAAGTGCCCTTCTACACGCAGCAGATATCAACATCACCTCCATCTGGCTCAGATCAGATTCACAAGTGCTCATCGGAGCTATCACCTCGGGACGTCATCCGACCGAGCTCTACGGAGTACTTTCGGACATCGTCGAGATCGCCAAGTCGTCTTTTTTGTTCTGTCGTTTTTCTTTCATCAGAAGAGAGTTAAATGGACTAGCGGACTTAAATGCAAAGGCCCGTTTGCATTCTGACCCAAGCTTATGTAATTTATAAACTTCTTATCTTAATATCATTTTCAGTTGCCCAATATTTTCTATATATCTTAAACATAAGTTTAATTAAATAAATGTTGGATTTGTTTATCTTTCACAATATTTATATTACAGCAACTATACGGATATAACATTTAGTGCAAACATAGATTAATTTGTGAAAATAAATATACTGCACGGGTCGGAGTGTGGTTTTGATTAAAGCCACAAGGGCATACGGAATTTGGGAGATCCATAAGAAATAAGTGTGAGATATAGAGGCAAATAAGATGATGGCTCTTCTAATTCATACAACCCAATAAATAAAATCACCCCGATAAAAGTGCTCATCGCCCTTTGTCCTAAGTTTTTTTTTTTGAGAGAGAACCATTGACCCAATTGTTACTATCTCGTTAAAGTATAGTTCACGTACGAAATTACACGACTAAGAAATGGCAATCCAGTAGTATTTATCTATACAAATATCTTACAAATCATTTCTCCATATCCAAAAGATATTCAAGTATTCAACATATGTATCTCTGGTCTACTCCTCTCTCATGTTTGGACCAGCTCAGGATTTTGTTTCACTGCGCATTACAAAACCGAAGCGGAGACATATGATTAGCTTTCACAACAACCTAATGATTATAAACATTTGACCTGCACTCAAACTGAAACGGTAAAGAATGCAAAGGTTTAAAGTTCTCAAACCTTGAACAAGAAATAATCAGAACAAAAGAGCCCATCTTCTTTCCATTTACCACTAGACAAAAACTTATACTCGATGTAATACTATTAGAATGCTCTATTTCTACCTCAACCATAAGACTATATCTTTGTAGACACTAATATCACATTGTAACTAAAAAGCACATTGTTTAATAAAACTCCAGTAGAGGATCTCGCGAGTAACAAAAGAAACCATTTTTATTACCTTACGATGACAATCTTGGTGTGAATTTTTTGGTTGTTAACATTAACAAACACCTCGCATGACACTTTTCCCTGCAAAAATAAAAAGTTCTACCATCACTCAGATGTTTGATTCTTAAATTGGACACAATAAAGTTATCTAAAAACCAAACGATTCAAAGGTTATGGCAAAATACAGTGGCAGTAGTTTTAAAATTGAACGATGGTATGGCAGTAAAAAACGAAGTTTCCGACCATCTTTCAGTAATTTATCGAAATTTCATTTAACATTCACCAAAGAGAACACGACGAAGCACACTACACAAAACATAAATGATTTTTGCAAAATCCCGATCAGCTTAGATATACAACAGATCAAACATGTTCCAGTTAAAAGAAATATAATCGGGAACTAGAAAAGTCTAAATAAGCAAACACACACAACACACACACAAAAAAAAAAAAAAGACATGAGGCACTAGAAATAAAACAGCGAATACTAGAGGTTAAGACATCATTCACAGAACCAAGTCACAAGACAAAACAAATAAAACTGCACCAGAGTTCCAAAATTGGTCTTTGCTAAGACATAGATGTTACAAGTGAATTAGAACCTAACCTGAATTGGGATTTGAAAGAGAAGAACACCAAGATCACCTTTGACCTGAGCGATCGTATCAAAAGGAATAACACCTTTAGCCAAATCACCGATCAAATAAATCACATCGTGAACAACCTCTAGACCATCGAGTTCAAGAGTGGCATTAATATAAGAGCTATCACGAGCGCGAAGGTGTCCGCCATTAGACTTGACAAGCCCTAGCTCTCTCCCTCTATACCCGATCGAGACCACGAGCGAATCGTAATCAAGGGAGAAGAAGTCGCGGTTCCTGACTTTGATCGTGAGGGAAAACGAGAGATCGAGGGTGGGTTTAAACGAATCGAGGACTCGTATGTGGTTGAGCTGGATTCGAGAGACTTTGATTTCTGGATCGGAAGGGTAGAGGAGGTAAACGGCGGCGGAGAGGAGGAGGATTGCGGCGGTGAAGAGGAGAGAGCAGCGGAGGTTGCGGAGGAAGAAAGGGCGACGGTGGCGGCGATAAGGAGTTAAAACGATGACGGTTTGAGAAGGCTGTGATGATGATGAAGGAAGAGGTGTATAAGGGATGCTGTATTCTTGCTTCGACGCCATTATCGCCTGCCTAGAGTTAGATGCAAAGTTTCGATGGTCGCGGTCTAAAGTAGATTCTGGGAATTATTAGGCCTACGTATTTTACGTATTTTACGGGAACCAAAAATTAGAACCGGAACCGATTCGAAATACCGATTTAAAACCGAACTGAAAATTTACAAATACCTAAGTAGATCTAAAACTGCTTCATCTGAAAAACAAGAATCTAAACCGAAAAAAACCGATCTGGATAAACTCGAAGCCAGAAAAAACTGAACCGAATATATCAGAATAATCCGAAAAGAACCAAACCAAATATATATGTTCCGATAAGAACTGATTTATATATAAGCTAAAATATGAATATCCAAAACTATGATTTTAAGTGTTCTGTTTTTTAATATTTTAGTTGATTTAATTGAAATGCCTTTTTGTTAACAATCTTCATTACAATTTTATAACATTTTCAAATAATTAAAAAAATATATAAAATCTAAAGTTAATTTTTCAATTTCAATAATTAATAGTTATATTTGATTATTTTGCAAAACTTTATATAAAATAAAGAATTTGGATAAATTTTAATTGAGTTAAGATATTTTAGGTCTTTTGGATCCTAATTATATGAACCCGACCCAAAACCTTTTTGGACCAAAAAATTATAGGTATTTTACAGATATTTTGATTATAAATCCGAACTGATCTGAATCCATGAGAAAACTGAAAGTTTTTAGATACTTAATTGGATCCCAATCTTTATGACCAGAAAAAGCCGGACCCGAGTCTAAAATAAACCAACATAAATCCAGCCTAAAGACTCAAATATCGAGGGCTAGCGATTATTAATATGTAGAGCAAAAAGGACTGTTGAATAAAAAAAAATCAATATGATATAAGGTGTGAGATTAAATTTCATGTTTCTGCAACTAATAAAAAGAGAAAAAGATATCCCCTTTATATTAGATGAGTAATAACTAAATTGATTTTTTTCTTATATTTCAATCATTAGTAAAGTTTCCAAAATTATTATAATTTGATGAGTTTTCATTTTGATTTATTTTAGTCAGATTTGAAAATAAAAGATGACACTAGAACCAATGGAAATCACTTGCCAAATAATCTAAAAAGTATTAAAAATAAAAACCTATGGTAACTAATTATTAAAATTATAGAAAGACTAATAATGTTTACTTAATTATTTTTAATATTTATAAACTATGTAATATAAAGAACGAAAAATTAAATATAAATAAATATAATAATTTATATTTGTTACATATTTTCTATAATTATATAATTTAAATATTATAAAGTCCATACATGCTTTATATCATTAATAAAAATTAAAACGAATTAAAAATTATTTATGATCTCTTTCAAAAATAATTTATCAAAATTTTAAACTATTTATAATAAAGAAATTTCTTATATGTAAATCATTATATTAATTTTATATTATATATAAAATTTAAATATATATATATATATATATATATATTTACTTAATTTATTTTTGTTTACATGTTGACGATTAATGAGGCTTAAGAAAATTGGTAATTTAATTGGTCAATGACTTTTCATTTTTATTTATTTTAACTAGATCTAAAAATAAAAGGTAGGTCTATAATCCATTGATATCACTTGTCAAATAATTTATGTAACATTAAAATTAATTATTTATAGTAATTAATTGTCGAAATTATACAAATAGTAATAATGTTTGATTAACTATTTTTATATTTATAACCTACATAAAATATTGAACGAAAAAAATTAACAGAAATCGACATAGTGATGTTATATTCCTTTATAAAGTATTATAATAATTTTTGATGTCTTATAAACTTCATACATGCTTTAAAAATCATTTATAAAAATTAAAAACATTTATAGAAGTATTTATCTCGGCATATCATATATTTTAAATATTATAAGAATTAATAAGTCATTTATAAGAGTTTATAAATTAATTTAAAAATTAAATTAGAAAAACTATAAAATTATTGTATAGGTGTATGAACCTATTTGTAGTTGCATTAACATTATAAGGATTTACTAGATTTTGACCCGCCCTTAAAAAGGGCGGGTATATATTTTTATTTTATATTTTTTAGAAATTTTAATTTTTGCATTTGTGATTTTTAGTTATATTTATTTTTTTCTTTGTATAATATTTCTCTTAAATTAGTAATAAATTTTTAGTTATATTTATTGATTTAGTATATTAAAGTGGTCAGATTCACCAACATTTGACCGGTTTCAAGTCTTGAAATTTTTTATTTCAAATGATTAATATATAAAGCAGTAAGTAGTAAACATAAATGTTAAGTTTAGGTAAGTGAACTCTTCCGCAAAATCTAAATAATTAATGTAGTAGTTATAGTTTGAATTAATTATTTATTTTAAATACAGTGGCACAAACCGTAATTATTTAGGAAAAGTTAGGGTGAAATACTAAATGTACTTCAGTTTTAATAGATTAGACTAGATCTCGATCCGTGCGACCGCACGGGTATTAATTTTTAGTTTTAGTTTTTATTTATTTATACTAAATAGTATATTTGTAATATTTGATCGTTTTATATTGACTAAGATAGGGGTGAATATTTGGGTATCCACTCGAATTCGGTTAAAATTTATTCGGATTTGAGTTTTTTTAGTTTAAAGATTCTAACTCTATTCGAGTATTTATAACCTCTGGTTCCGGTTTGATTCAGATCTTTGCGGATTTGATAACCCATTTAAACTATTTTTAAATTTTCAAAATTTATATATCTTTAAATTTCTCTAAATCTAAAGCCAAAGTACCTAAATTAAAAATTAAAAATAGGTTTAACTTGAATATTTGGATGAAGAATAAATATATATTTTAAGTATTTTTGATGTTTTGATTATTGTTTATCTACTTTAAATGTTAACTTTTGATTATTTTTTTATATTTCAAATATTTTAAACAACTTAAAATAGCTTATATCTTAGATATTAATTCGAAAAATAGCTAACATATTAAAGTATATAAATATGATTTAAATACATTCGAATATCCAAAATATTTCGTTCGGATAAGGTTTGGTTATGGTTCTCTAGATACCAAGTTTGGATATTATCTAGTTTCGGTTTAAATTTGCTAATACTTTTTTCGTTCAGATTTTTTAAATGAAAAGTTGATATTATAATTTCCAGAATTGTTTGTCTAATAAAAACATATTTTTTTTTTGAATTTGAAATTGATTTAATGGAGAAGTTAATGAAGTGTATTAAATTCAAATTCAATTTTGGAAAACACATTAATCTAAGTGGAAAAGACAAAACATTAAAATAGGAAGTGTCATTTAATTGTCTATTTAATTTAAATATAATTTTGGAAAATACATTAATCTAAATGGAAAAGACAGCATTAAAATATGAAGTATTATTTAATGTCAGTGGCATACCATTGTAATTAAAAGTGAAAACTAAGGAGTATTTTATATGGGTACTTCTCTTTTAATAAAATAGATAAATCATTAAAAATGTATTAAACATCTCATATTAAAATAATAATTATTAAGTTAATATAAAATATATTATATTGATGTAATTTGTTAGATGTATTTTTTTATTTAAATGGAAAACTAAAATATAAGGAAAAATAACTGAATTTTATTGTAAAAATCTTAAATATAGATACTTTGATATAATTAAAATTATAAAAATATTTTTAGATTATATTATAGAATCTTAGAATATACATAGACACAATTATAGAAAAATCTTAAATATATTTATATCAATAACTTTTAAAATAAAATATATATTATGTTAACTAATTGACTTAAACCTTAACAAATTTTATATTTACCTAGAAAATATATGTTAAGTTCTTATATATATATATATATATATATATATATATCTTATAAAATTATGTCAATGGATGCACAACAGTCAACTAATATACAGTTCGAAAGACCAAAAGAGAATAAAATATTTTTTTCTTAGTAGAATTCATATTTCATGAAAAAACAAAAAATGAATAATAATTTCTTAAATATGAATTATGAGATGAATTGGAAACTATTAATTTTATGTTGATAAAAGACTTATACTTTCTATAATGTAAGAGAAAAACAAATTATCTAATAATGAAAAAGAGAGAATCATCAAAAATAATTTTGATACGAGACAAAAATAAATAAAAATCAACCGTAAAATGATTCAGTGCTTGTAAAACTGAAAATATAATACTGATATTTTTGATTCAAATCAATTAGAATTAAAAATAATTTAGATAACATTTCTAACTTTTAAATACCATTGCATACACCATAACATATATTTTTCAAACAATATTCATACAACTATCTAATACAAATATAAAAGGATATGAGTGAGCTTTAAGGATATCCACGTGTTTAAATACTAAACTATTGATGAACTTTTTCTGCCATGTCATACCAAATTCAAGTCCAAATAAACCTATCTAGCCACTTATGGACCTATAATAATTCTTAGTGGTCCACTTTAAAATTCATGTTGAATTTTCTCTTTTGTTATCATTGTTTAGAAATTCGATGTTATCTGATGTTTTGCATATTTGCATTGTTTTAATCATTCATTCATAAGCATTTGCATCATATAGATTATGATTTAGACATGTTTAGGTTGCATTTGGCATACATATGTCTCTATCAGGTATTGGAACACCACATGGAGTTCTTAGAGACATTTGGAAACAATGTGATCAAAAAGGGGGTGAAAGATGAGTATGGATGGAGGCCTTAGAGAAATCTTCTGTTGCTAAGATTTTGTGGAGACCCAGAAAATTGAGTTAGCTTTCTAATGGAAGTGGTTTCAAGTCATTTAGAGATGTAATGGAGGAGTTATGATCAATTTACTAGAGGCATATCCATCCTGGTCGAGAACCGTAGAGTGACCTTCTGGAGCGACCCCCTAAGGTAGCTCCTAACCAGAGCGACCAACCAGAACGACCAACCAGAGCGACCTACCTAAGTCGCTCGCGTTTTCATCGCCTGGAGACACAAAAATGGAGGCTGGAGCGACCTCTCAGAGCGACCTCCTGGAGTGACCCTTTGAGGTCGCTCCGCGTTATCTGCTGCACGATTTTATTATTTTTCAAGGACCTTTTTGCAATTGTTGTGCACGTTTTTGCGCTTGAAAACCTAATGTTTAAGTACTATGTAGCCACCATTTGGCAATATATATTTTATCTATTGAATACACAAAACTCTCTAAAAAAAAAAGCTCTCTTTTGATTTGATTGTTCTTGTGTTCTTGTGATTTTCTTTTCTAGTTCTCTATATGATTCATCTGAAATCCACCATGGGTTTAAGAGGAATCATGGAGATTAGTGAGTAATCCACTTTTTGATTCATGGGTTAGGGAGATTTAGGGTGATTAGGTTAGTTCTAGGATGTGTTAGGTGTAAATCATACTTGTTCCTTGCTAGTAGAATGATCTTAATGCATCATTTGAATAGGCCACTCAAAAGGTGATCTCTAGGCATTTCCCACCCAAAAGGTGTTTGATGAAATGCCTGAGTCAACTCTCCTAGGCTCTTAGTGTACTTTGCCAAAGATATTTGTTGTTAAAGATGCTAAGATAGCTAATAGACTTGTTAGTAATGATTGCTTGCATGTTATTCAACCAAAGACATTTGATGTTTGAGACATGTTAGCAAATGAGCATTCATCTAGACATAGAGCTTGCTTAGAATTGTGTCTAGGCTTAAGGTTAATAGTTTGATTGATTCATTTGTCATCCTTAGCTCGAAACTTGATCACCCAAGGTCTGAAATCCCTATACCCATGAGTTCTCCTTTCCAATAGCTTAAGAGTATCATTTTACTGTTTTGCATTAGCTTTAATCATTAGTTTAGAATTCATCAATTCACTGATTGCACTTAGATTAGGCAAATACTTGCATTCTCTCTGCATTTGAATCCTTCAGAACTGGTTCGACAACTTACTTCCACTTTACTATCATTTGACTTAGGAGCCTCAAAACTCTTAACATCAAATTGGCGCAGTTGCCAAATTCTGAGTTTGATTTGAACATTGAGATTTAGTCATTTGCTTGAGACTAAGTCATTTTTATTTTTGTAAGTTACTGATTCTCTTCTTCACCTCTTTGTGATTTTCAGGTGTATGCACTTGAGGAGCAAAGGTACATCAAACCTTGTTCCAAGAGCCGCAGACATCAGAGCTTTAGAGAGAAAGTGTGCTAGAAAAAGAAGAGAAGAGAGCAACAAGCTCAAATGCAGACACTGGAAGCTGCAATAGAAGAACAACAAAATCCTCAGAACCCCAATGGAGTCAACAATCTTCCACCCCAAGGGGCACAACAGCGAGCAGCTCGCCCCATTGGCACTTATGACCGCCCCAACATCCATGGTCCTAGACTGGGAATCCGAGCCCCGGCTGTGGCTGCTAACAACTTTGAGATCAAGTCAGGGCTGCTCAACTGCATAGAGAACAACAAGTATCATGGTCTGGCTGTGGAGGACCCATTTGATCACTTGGATAAGTTTGACAGCTACTGTGGTATGTCAAAGACTAATGGTGTGTCAGAGGATGGATAAGGCACGTCAATGGGAGAAGTCTCTACCAAGTGACTCCATCACCACTTGGGAAGACTGCAAAAGGGCATTCTTGGAGAAATTCTTCTCTACTTCAAGAACTGCTAAGTTGAGGAATGAGATCTCCAGCTTCCAACAGAAGAACTTGAAAGGATTCAGTGAAGCTTGGGAGAGATTCAATGGTTACCAAACTCAGTGCCCACACCATGGATTCTCTAAAGAGAGCTTGCTGAGCACATTCTACAGAGGTGCTCTTCCTAAGTACAGAGCCAGACTGGATACAGCCAGCAATGGGTTCTTTCTGGGGAGAACTGAGGAAGAGGCAGAGGCTCTGGTTGACAACATGGTTAAGAGTGATGCAGTCTACAGTGGAGACCATGACAGAAGCAGCAGAGGTGATGACAATCAAACAAGGAATGAGATAAAGGCTCTTCAGGAGAAGATTGACAAACTCATTGCTGATAAGGCCACACAAGCGCATGTGAACTTTGTTGGCAACCCAAGCCAGGAGATACCTCCTACTGTCAATGAGGTTGAGGGTTTGGAAGGGCAAGAAGAATTGTGTTTCATCAACAGCAATGGTAGCTGGTACAAGAAGGAACCCAACTTTCTGTACAACAACTACCAACAGAAGCCCTATTCAAACAACCAGCAGAGTGGTTATCAGCCTAGAAACAACCAGCAGAGCAACTATCAGCCTCAGCAAAACTCTTCTCCTAGCTCCTCTGCCCCTCAACAGAGCAGCACTGATGCCTTACTGAAACAGATCTTGGAGTCTCAGACTAGAAGTGAGAAGCATGTGGGCTATGAGCTGAAGAACCTTCACTCCAAGATTGATGGGAGCTACAATGAGCTCAACAAAATTCACCCACCTTGCTTTTTCTGTCAAGAATTTGGAGACTCAGTTTGCTTCCATGAGCACCCACCAGAATCGCCAGCCAGGATCTCTACCTGGAAAATCTGATCAAACCCCCCAAAGAAGCAAAAGCTGTCACACTCAGGAGTGGTAAGCAGTTACCTCCTAGAACCTTCACCAAGGATGCTGAGAAACAAAGCGAGGAGGTAGCCATCAATCTAGATGATGAAGTGGTCATTGTTGATGAGAAGACAGATGATGAGATCTTGGATAAAATTGAGAAAGATAAGGGTAAAGGAAAGGTTGGAGAAGAGAAGAAGACAACAAAAGATGGTGAATCTGCTGCTCCAGCAGGTGGGAGCTCTTCTTTCCCTCCTCCCTATGAACCCAAGCTTCCATTCCCTGGTAGATTCAAGAAGCAGCTGCTACAGAAGTACAAGGCTTTGTTTGAGAAGCAGATGAGTGAAGCTCAGGTTACAATGCCCATCATAGATGCTTTCATGCTGATTCCTCAATACAACAAGTTCCTGAAAGATGCTGTAGCTGCTAAGAAGAAGGAGATGGAGGGCATGATGGTTCTAAGTCATGAGTGCAATGCCATCATTCAGAGGCTTGATGCTCCAAAGAAGCTAGAGGATCCAGGATGCTTCACACTACCTTGTGCTCTTGGACCTATGGTATTTGAGAAATGTCTCTGCGATTTGGGAGCTAGTGTAAGCCTGATGCCTTTGTCTGTGGCAAAGAAGCTTGGCTTCACACAATACAAGAAGTGTAGACTCTCTCTGGTGTTGGCTGATCGTTCAGTGAAGTACCCTGTGGGCATCCTAGAGAACCTCCCTGTGAAGATTGGAAGGTATGAGATACCTACAGATTTTGTGGTGCTTGAAATGGGTGAGGAGGCTCAAAACCCATTGATTCTTGGAAGGCCATTCTTAGCTACTGCAGGAGCTATTGTGAATGTGAAGGAAGGCAAGATTGACCTCCATTTGGGCAAGGAGAACATCCTCCACTTTGACATCAAGGAGAAGATGAGGAACCCCACTGTATTTGGACAAGCCTTCACCATTGAAGAGATGAATTCTCCTCCTGTTGATGGTCACTTTGATGAGCTACCACCTGAGGAAGATGGGGTGTCAACTCCACTTTCTGCACCTATTCCAGCCTGATCCAAAGGAGGCAAAGTCAAGCTAGAGACTTAAAACAATCTCACTTGGGAGGAAGTCCCATGAGTATCCTTGTATATATTGCATTAGTATTTGCATTATCATTTTATTGCATAAAACAATGGGAGAGTGAAGTTGTGTGCAGGTATTGAGCAGAAAGTCGGACACCAGAGCGATCTCATCGCAGCGACACCTCTAGGTCGCTCCACCTGGGAGCGACATGTCCAGAGCGAGATGCCGAGGTCGCTCGCGTCACACGCGAGTGAAAACACCGAAACCGACCTCAGAGCGATCTTCTCACAGCGACATACCGAAGTCGCTCCAGCTGGGAGCGACCTGTCGCAGCGACGTCCACACCTCGCTCCACGGAAGGTAACACACAATCCCACTTTTCTTTGTATTTCACATTTCCATTGGGTACCTCACTCACACAGAGACTGTGTGATTTAAGTGTGGGGGAGGTACCAAGTATTTGATCATGTTTGTTTCCATGATTTTGAGTCTCATGCATTGCATATTACATTCTTATTTGCATAGAAAATCCAAAAAATAAAAAAATTGAAAAACACAAAAAGAATCATTTAGTTGCATCATTTGCATTTTTAGGATTGAGTCTAGAAGCATATAGGTTGCATTCATGCATTAGGGGGATTTCAACATTGTAAAGAGCTCATGCTAAGTACTGAATTTGTTGACCTTTGTAATCATGACAAGTAGCTTGAGTACCCTTTGGAAAGCTTGTAAACTTCGCGCCTTGAATGCTCCTCTTGAAACTCATTTGACTGTTGATACTCTCTCTTTGAAGCAAGCTCATGTTTTAATGTCTCTTGCATATGGTCCCTTGTGTACTAAGTCATGGATATACACACTTGAGTTGTCCCATCCTTTTTACCAATCTTCTTGACAAACTCAAGTGGTATTCCACTCCCAAAACCCATACCTCTTTATTAAACCATCATTATTTTGTTGAGTGAGGCCTTTTTGGAAAGCTTTACATGTGCATAATGTTGAGAGTATTGGGAACGACAGTGCCTAGTCTCCATTCTTGCTAGATTAATCACTCTATTGTCTAGCTATAGGAAGGGGGTGAGTGTTGTGATTGTGATTTGGGAATATGAAAGGTTTGACTCTTTGTGCTTAAATGATTAGTCTTTTTGGGATAAGTGGAGAAGTATCTAGCTCTTATTGTGAAAAGTCTTGGCCCCCAAATTGAAAAAAAAAAAAGAGAAAAAAAGAGAATAAAAAGGGGGCTAGCAAAGTTGTTAGGAGCTGAGATTTGTTTTAAAATTGTGAAAATCCCTTATTGATTTCAAAAAGAAAGAGTCTGATGTGAAAAATGTTCTTGGGATCTTTTGGTGAGAGATGTGAGTTGGGTTTGACATTGAGGAATAATTGAATATCTTGTGTGTTTGGGAAATGGTATAACAATGGAGATTGAGCATTGTATGCATGAGTTGATCCTTTTCTTAGATATATTATGTGTAATGTCAAAGCTACTTTGTTTTGAGAGTAAAACACCTTAAAAGATCATTTTAAACCTCTGATTTCACTTGCATTAAAGCCTTTGTCTTACCAAACCAAATGACTTGGACCAGTTGACCATTTGTGAGATGTCTATTGAGTTTGCTTCCTGAATGTTAGAGAGATGTGGACTTGTAGGAATGCATGATGAATGTAGAGATCAAAGGAGGTGTGATAGGCCTAGAGAAGTTAGAGATGGATAAAATATTTGCTCTTGTTATTTGGTATGATTATGCAAGGTTGTTAGGTTGAGAACTAAGAAGAGTTTCTTTTGATTGTGAGTCCCCATCTTCAAACCTCTTCTCCTTGGTTCTTGAAAGTTTACTTGTGGACATGTTTAGGTTGCATTTGGCATACATATGTCTCTATCAGGTATTGGAACACCACATGGAGTTCTTAGAGACATTTGGAAGCAATGTGATCAAAAAGGGGGTGAAAGATGAGTATGGATGGAGGCCTTAGAGAAATCTTATGTTGCTAAGATTTTGTGGAGACACAGGAAATTGAGTTAGCTTTCTAATGGAAGTGGTTTCAAGTCATTTGGAGATGTAATGGAGGAGTTATGATCAATTTACTAGAGGCATATCCATCCTGGTCGAGAACCGCAGAGTGACCTTCTGGAGCGACCCCCTAAGGTAGCTCCCAACCAGAGCGACCAACCAGAGCGACCTACCTAAGTCGCTCGCGTTTTCATCGCCCGGAGACACAAAAATGGAGGCTGGAGCGACCTCTCAGAGCGACCCCCCAAGGTCGCTCCCAACCCAGAGCGACCTCCTGGAGTGACCCTTTGAGGTCGCTCCGCGTTATCTACTGCACGATTTTATTATTTTTCAAGGACCTTTTTGCAATTGTTGTGCACGTTTTTGCACTTGGAAAACCTAATGTTTAAGTACTATATAGCCACCATTTGGCAATCTATCTTTTATCTATTGAATACACAAAACTCTCTCAAAAAAAAAAAGCTCTCTTTTGATTTGATTGTTCTTGTGTTCTTGTGATTTTCTTTTCTAGTTCTCTATATGATTCATCTGAAATCCACCATGGGTTTAAGAGGAATCATGGAGATTAGTGAGTAATCCACTTTTGGATTCATGGGTTAGGGAGATTTAGGGTGATTAGGTTAGTTCTAGGATGTGTTAGGTGTAAATCATACTTGTTCCTTGCTAGTATAGTGATCTTAATGCATCATTTGAGTAGGCCACTCAAAAGATGATCTCTAGGCATTTCCCACCCAAAAGGTGTTTGATGAAATGCCTGAGTCAACTCTCCTAGGCTCTTAGTGTACTTTGCCAAAGATATTTGTTGTTAAAGATGCTAAGATAGCTAATAGACTTGTTAGTAATGATTGCTTGCATGTTATTCAACCAAAGACATTTGATGTTTGAGACATGTTAGCAAATGAGCATTCATCTAGACATAGAGCTTGCTTAGAATTGTGTCTAGGCTTAAGGTTATAGTTTGATTGATTCATTTGTCATCCTTAGCTCGAAACTTGATCACCCAAGGTCTGAAATCCCTATACCCATGAGTTCTCCTTTCCAATAGCTTAAGAGTATCATTTTACTGTTTTGCATTAGCTTTAATCATTGGTTTAGAATTCACAAATTCACTGATTGCACTTAGATTAGGCAAATACTTGCATTCTCTCTGCATTTGAATCCCTCAGAATTGGTTCGACAACTTACTTTCACTTTACTATCATTTGACTTAGGAGTCTCAAAACTCTTAACATCATTATCACACTCATTATCCATCACTAGGTGTGTAGTTCCCCGCAAGCATGGAGTCGTTGACTTATTTTTTGCTTTATATAGAATTTTGAAGTGATGTCGTATTTTTTTGTCTTTGATTTCCCAAGATTTGTATTGTAATGTGTTCGAGGTTGGGTGAGTAAGGAACTTTTCCATTGTGTTTTGGTATTGTGAATCATTTTCATTGTTGTAGGAGAATAGTATATTTGGTAGTGTTTGTTTGGTGGTTATTTGTTTTAAAATAATGGTCATTATTCTAAATTTTGTAATTATTTTTATTTTATTAAATTTCTATTTGTTGTGTATAAATAGTTACATAAATGATTTAAAATTGAACTGTCAGCCTAGACGGGCTGAAAATGAAGTAAGAAAATCGAAAGGATTACTTTCTATTTTCTAGAGGAGTCGAAAACCATAGAAACTATAAACCCTATATCTCCATTGAAGAAGAAGATTAGGCACCTAAAAAGCTCTTTGGGTCACTTTTGCAGTTTTCTATAAAGATTTTCTAAAACATATATATCAAAACCAAAATGTAATAATCAATTTACATAAATAACGTAACTCACTATTAAAGAGAAATCTCTCCCACCCCTCTTAACACATGTTCATCTTTCAGTGAAAATGAGATTTACTCTTTTTGTTTTTTGTTGTAAATTTCAATCTTAGATCGATCTCGCTTTCTGCGTTGTCGGATTTATCTTCGCTATGGCGAGCTTTTGGTTTTCTTCTCAGTCTTTTGCATGTCTTTTAGGCAACTTCTTTGTTCTCGGAATTGTCATATTTCGGTTGTGTTAGGACTCTTCTTTTATTTCATCAGCTAATGTTTCAGTTCTTCTTTTCATATAGTGTTAAAGTCTTTGTTTCCTTATGTTTGAACATTTTTTTTCTAATTGACAGAGAATCGGAAAGATGGAGATCAATATGGATAGTCTGATTCATGATGAATAGAATCAGAGTCTTATATAAACGTCCTGATGAATATCATGATCTCACTTTTATCATTAATACCAGAACTTGAATAACCTTATGGGCTTTAAGGAATATTTTCTCACCTCAACTGACGATCCAGCAAAAGACAATGTACAGTGATACATGAAGCTGATTCTCACGCCGGAGAAGATGACCAGAGTTTCTCACGGAGCAAGCGGCGGCGGTTCATTTTCTTCATTCAATAGTCGACACATGTTCGTCTCATCAAATTATTCTACACGTCTTTGTATATGTGTTACTCATGCTTGTAACTTTGGATAATATGTGTTGGATTTTTGTGTATCGCTTCTCCATACATCAGAAGGATACAGCAGCCACAACTTCATGAATAGATGCACATCACAATTTTTTTTTAGAAACTGGCAAAAAAACAAGCAATTATTAAAAAATTAATGTGGGATCGACATGTGCTTAGGTGAATACCTTTAGAAGAGAGAAAAGAGTGACATTATATATACTAGATTCTTTCTCCGCGCTATGCGCGGAAAAGTGTGTTGATAGTTTAATTTCCGATCATATGTTTAAACGAAAAGTGTGTTTGGACTCATGGTGTTTAAACAGTAAGGAAGTCGATGAATTATTTAGGGGTGCTCAATCCGGTAAAAACAACCAATTATAATCGAACCGAACTGATGTTAAAAAGTGGTTTTAATTTGGTAATCCATAATATTCTGAGTAAATATGATTTTTTTAAAATTATGAATTTGCATACAGAGACATATATTTAAGTTAGATTAAAATTATAAAACTAAATAAACTAATTTCATATAATTATCTTCCTTAATTGTTATTTTAAAATTTTGTCCATATCAACAAATTTAATAAATGGTTAATTGTTATTTTAACTCGGCCTCCTCCTGATATGTTGGAAGTAAATTATTTTAAAATTTTAAAATTCATTATATACTTTGAATTTCTCAAAAACAAAATTAAAATAGTATAAAACATATTAATTTGATTATATACTAAAATACCTAAAATTTAACATAGACGTGGGTTAGGTTTGAATATTTGAATAGAGGATCAATAGATATTTTTAATTTTTTTTTGGTGTTTTGGGTATTGTTTAGCTATTTTAAATATTTATTTTTGAATATTTGCATATTTCAATTATTTTTGACAACTTCACAGTACCTTATATATATATTGGATATTTTCAATATATTAAATTTAATATAATTAATATATTTTGGTGTATAAATCTATTTTAGATATATTTAGATACCTAGAATACTTTAACTCGAGTTAGGTCTGGTTCAGGTTTTTTGGATACAAAATTTTTTAACTTGTTTGGTTAGTTAACCAATGCTTGGTTGGGTTTGGTATTATTTTTCTGGATCGGATTCTGGTTTTATGCCCAATGGATGGTGTACGATGGTGCAAAGGTTTACAATATCGACGTCCCGCAGAGTAATGTTTTACTCGTATAAAACTATTGGTCTGACTCCTAGTTTCTTCCTAAATATCTCAGTTACAACTTGAGAGGTTGGTTTGTTTATAGCATTAAATACATGTTTAAGGGTCACTAAGCTGCTTCAGCTAAGTGAGGCTGAACGTATATATCATTATCTGATTATCTATGAGCAACATAAAATATATGTCTTCCAATTACTCATTTTGTTTGCCTCAATAGCAAGCGTAAGCGTTACTCTAAAAACATATTTTTCTAGAACATATATGACTCAGGTAACACCTTTAAGTCTTTAACTTCGTCAACTCATCACACGCATATACATCATTAGTTGTTTTTGGGGTCTATATATTTTTCTTTTAAGTTTTGGGTCGATATTTAAAACGTAGAACATTTGAAACGTTGATGCGTCTATTAAACTTGGCGTTGTTTTCATTTCTTTCACCATCAAAGATGTTTAAATAGTTTATAGATAACAAATTTTAAATTCGTATTTCACTTATGGTTGAAGATTAAAACATGGCCGAGTAAACCATAAGTTATTTTTTGGAAAAGAAAAACAAAATTATAATTGAGCTTCAGTAAGATTTATTTGGCAGTAGTGGACCTCGTGAACTCTCCATCCCTCTGTTTGCTACGGTAAGTGATTCTTGTGATAATAATGGCTGGCGTCTTCGAGGCGCAAAATCTCCTGCTGCAGAAAGCTTGCAGATTCACCTTACCAATATTCATCTACCTTCTCTCAGCCAGTCTTCCGACGTATTTATCTGGCTGGTTGATGGAGACGCCTTCACAAGTTACTCTACTTCTCGTACTCGGGAGGCATTAAGAAACAGAGATGTAACGGTTCCATGGGCTGCGTATATCTGGTTTAAGTCAGCAACACCGCGACACGCATTCCTCATGTGGATAGCTCAATACGACAGAATGCCAACCCGCGCTCGCCTTCTTAGTTGGGGCCTTGGAAACTCAGCAAACTGCTGTCTCTGTGATTCTGCCATAGAGTCGAGAGACCACCTTCTCCTTTGCTGCGAAGTTAGCAAGCAGATATGGACACTGATTCTTCGAGGACTTGGTTATAACCATTCGGGATTTCACACTTGGACAGCTTTATTTGAATGGTTATCTCTAAAAGACTCTCATGCTCCTCTGGTTCTTAAGAGACTCGTCTCCCATGCGACTATCTATTGCATATGGGCTGAAAGAAACAAACGACTTCATGATGGTACCTCATCAACTCCCTCAACGATTTGCAAGCTTATTGATCGCAACATCAGAGACACTATCTTGGGGGAAACAGCACAAGAAGAACTTCAAGACCCTTATGCTATCATGGTTAAGGAACCTCTAGAAAGTTTAAATTCTTCTTCTTTCAATGGACTTCACCTTGTTTTTATTCTTTTTGCCAAGGTGAACTCCATTTTGTTTAAAGTTTTTTGTAAAGTTTACAAACCCTTCTCATATTTAATCTGAAAATTCACATTTTGGCAAAAAAAAAAAGATGCTAAGTAGACATGTGTAAACCAACATGGCTCTGTAATTAATTATATAACATACTATTAATAGCTGAAGATGCAAACATGGTCCAAGAAACATAATACTGAGAATATTTGGAAAAAAAACACTGCAAGGAAACTAAAGAGAAATAGTACATGTCGATAGAGTAGTTAAATTTTTTTGTAATAGCGTATTTGAGTTATGGTAGAAGTTTAAAACCTGGTCAAGCAAACCATATGTTTATTTTTTTAGAAAAGAAAAACAACATTATAATCAAGCTCCAGAGAAATAGTATACAAATGAAAGCAACGTCTCTATAGAAGTATAGATTACGTATTATTAATAGCTAAGATGCAAACATGGTTCAACGAATAAAATTCTGAGAATATCTAGGAAAAAACATTGCAATGAAACTAAAGAGAAATAGAACCTGCTCTTCCCCTGGATTGGTCCCCTCATAGTTGTGCAGTGCAGCTTTTGTTTTCCACCGGATGGGGGTGTCTGGTTTGAGGGGATTCCATCAATCTCTTACTCTGCTCATCACCACTTAACCTTTGTCCATTAGAGCTTTTGCAGGAGACACATGTACCACCAGGAATATCATCTCCAAGGTAGTTGTTCCCTCCCTGTTCATTGCAATCTAAACATGTTATCTTTCATGTTAATATAAAAGAGCAGAACCTATGAGAAAAATAAGCATTACGTGAATTGCAAACGTTACTGCAGCTGGACGCCGATGGCGATCAAAGATGTGGGACACTGATATGATCCAGTCACGTGGCTTGTACCTGCAAAATAAAGAGAAGAGGAAGCAGTTACACTCAAGAGATTTAGTATTAAAAGAGAGGAAATTAATAGGAGAGAGCAGTTGGTTAGTTGGAGTCTTTTGGCTTGGGCTTGCTTCTCTTGGAGAGCAAGATAGCTTTCTCAAGAATTTCTTGGATAAATGGTGGGATCTCCGTAGTCCTCTTCTAGCTTGGCGTACTGAGTTATAAGGTCCTGTCAGCATCTGATGAAACCTGAAAGAATTATAAGAGAGGTTAGATAAAGCACAAATTGATAGACTATACAAAACAACATTTTAACCAGAAAGAATGCGTATAAAAGGATGTTTTGAGCAGCAGGTGAGCCATTCACAGCTCCACGACCAACAATTTGATAGTGATTATTGTTTTTGTTTCCTTTAAAACGAAAGTACAACAGTTGAACATCAAGAGCATCTTGCAATGAAAAGACAGCTCACCTTGATTTAGTAGTCTACCGCAGTGTCGCATATTTTGACAAATAAAAGAGACCCAACTTTTGTTGAAAAAGAAACTTCTTGCCTCTGAAAACTGGCTGCGATAAGAAAACCCAAAATAGACTCAGTTATACTCGATCTAGAAGACAAACACACTACTATACCTGATATATCTCAGGACATGAAGTTCTACCACATACCTCAGAGGGTTTTCCTAAAGAGTACACATTCAGATAGAGACTCAATACGAAGGAAACTTCATGCTCTGCAAAGAAAAGAAAAAAAAAACGCATTCAAATCAACAAAGCTCACAGGATTATTCTCAGCGAAAGTGGCTTAGATGTTAACCTGGAGATATTTCAAGTAAAGATGGCTACAGAAATTCACCACCATGGCTTTCAACAATGCCCTGAAGCAATGCCCTGAAGGAAAAAATAAAATAAAATAAACTTTTAGCAATTTATTAGGAATAATGAACTCAATTTTACTTACTAAACGCTCAAAATTTAGAATTTTTTTAGAGAAACTGCCTTTGATTTCCCTGTTAGAACGATTGCTTTCGGATTCTTCAGGTGCTCTTGAGACTTGAGAGTCAGGATCACAATCACACGATTCAGTAGAAACCCTCTGCCCAAACTTTCTACCAATCTTTGAAATCTTAAACGTGACACCCATGAATCCTCTTCTCACAGATCAAGCTCAACGCTTCTGGGTACTGTCACAAACATATTGGGAGACCCGAAACTGAAGAAACCTAGGAGAAATTTTGGTAATAGAGTATGGAATTGATACCTTTGTGAGCTCGTTCCGGAGAAGATTAGAGAACAATTGAGCTACGTTTGGACTGGAGAGAACAGAACAAAGCAACAAAAGGTGAAGAGGTTTATAAGAAATAGATAGAGAGGGAGGTGAAACGAAAGACATTAAAGATGGGAGAGGAGGTTTGATTATTAGTAGTGATGTAGATCGCGAGAAGGGAAACAGAGAAGATGAAGTGAATGAGAAACGAATCGACCGACGACTCTGGGATTATGGTTTCTGAGATTGGGTTCAACATAACCGTGAAATTGTTTTGTCTCAAGCAAAGGTGACGTGGCTAATTCAGGTTCTCCTATTGGCTGATTTAATTTAATGACGTAGACAGCTTCTCCATGGCTTATATTTGCCTTTTAGTATAGTATATAGATGATTCAATTATGTTTTAACTCTTTCAATGATGGTTTCGTTTCAAGTCTCTATATTTCTCTATCTTTATGAATTACCTCATCAAATCTTCCAACCACGCGAATTTTACAACTTTTACAAAAAAAGCTATAATAATTACCATGAAATCTATTAAATCCACTGAAATCACTTTGTTTTTCAACTATTACACTACAAGAAAACACGATTTTAACGACCACCAATATCCTCGCTAAATCATCGTAAATACGTCTTTACGACATTACGACGATTTAGCGAGAAAACACATATCGTCGTTAAAGTTTGGTCGTAACGGATATTTAATCGCCATTTCGTCGTAAAAGTACGAGGGACCCATTTCGTCGTAAAAGAAAGGTTAAATATTTGTCGTAAAGGAGACGTAGCTTTCCACGTAAAGTAGACACTAACTTTCCACGTAAATGACACGTAAGGTTTCCTCGTAAAATACACGTAAAGAATCCTCGTAAGATAGACGTAAATTATACTCGTAAAATACACGTAAACTTTACACGTAAAGCAGACGTAAAGTATCGTCGTAAAGAAAACGTAAATCCCAACACGTATTTTTATCGTAAAGGTTCGTCGTTAAGGACACGTCAAGCTTACTCGTTAAATCCTCGTGAGTTAACGAGGAATTTGCTTCGATTTGTATAACTGAATTTATTTTTAAATTTAAAGTTTTAATATTATAGATTTAAATAATTATTTCAAAAATATTAGAAATATAAATAATTATTAATGCAAAAATATTAAAAATTTGGAATAAATAAAAACCGAAAATATTATATAAATAAAAGTTTGGAATTTTTATATTACACAGCAAAAAAAAAACTAAGTCGGGTGGGGGCGGTGGATCGTTTCCCGGTAGAGGTCTTCACTCCTCTTCTGTAGTTCCTCCTCTTGCTGCTGAGTACGAGAAGGCTCGGGAACCGGGTTCCGTCATCGCATATCCGCCAACAACTCCTCCCATTGGGGATTTCCAGAAGATATAACTTCCAGAAACCCCTTCACTCCACCCATACGAGCTTGGAACGATTGGCGCGTGAACTCCAACTCCGACTGCGTCGACGCCAACTGAGTCCGCGCCGAGTCTAACTCCGAACGCAGCTCAGTGACTTCGTCGGCTCGTCTCTGACCATAAGACGATGTCGCTCTTGGGACATCGTTGACGGAACCGATTCCCAACATACGTCCCTTTTTCTTAGGGACGGCCTACAAAGAAAAAATAAAGTTTATGTTTTTTTTTTGGTCAACGGTGTTTACTTCCACTAATATAACAACGATTACACAATGTTTTGATGACAAAGAGGAGCCAAAGCACTCTTGGCAAGACCATCAGCTACAAAGTTTGCCGAACGAGGAATCAAAATAAAAGATAAGGTTGAGAAGAGAGGAATGAGGTGACTAATTTCAAACAGAAGTCCCGCTATCTCGTTCAAAACCGTCCCTGTACGCAGGGCAGAAATGAGGACACTTGAGTCCGATAAAATCTGGATAGAATACACACCTTCAGTGGACGCCTGCTGCAACGCTTCCCGGACAGCCAGCGTCTCTGCAATCAAAGCTGAACCAACATGGCTTCGAGATGCTGCACCTCTTGTCTCCACGCCAGTTTTCCTATCCTGAAAACACCAACCAAAGCCTGCACATTTATATTCAGCATTCCAAGCCCCATCCACTGAACAAGTCGGGATATCAGTCCTAATAGAGCTCAAGAAACTCCTAGTATCTAGTTGTGCAGTTTCCGGTTTCTTCTTTGCAGTCTCCCATTCCTTGGCATCACGGATCGCCTTAGTGAGAGTCTCCTCCGTGAGTAGTTTTTATCTTCAAAGATCCTCTTGTTCCTTGCTGTCCAAAGGTTCCATAGGATCCAAGGGGACAGGGGAGAACAAGTGAGGCCAGTCGGTGGGAGCTGTTTAACTTGCGGGAGGAGAGTCATAAATTGCAGGAGAGGGATTGGGGCCTGAGGCGGAGCCTGATAGTCAGGAAAAAGAATGGGGGCAGTCTCCCATACACTTCTTGCGAAAGGGCATTCCAGTAGAACATGAGCAATGGTTTCGAGGTCACCACACACCTTACACGCTGATGCCACTTCCATTCCACGTCTTAGAAGTAACTCTGCCACCGGTAAAGCATCATTAAGAGCTCTCCACATGAAGTGTTGCAGCTTCCCTGGAGCATCTAGGCGCCATACATGTTTAATCCACGCAAAACCCCACTGGTTAGGTTGGAGCTCGATGGGATTGCACATACGATAGCCAGATTTAGTAGTGTACTTGCCCTTAATGTCTCCTAACCACACAAGCTTATCAGGTGGTTTTTGAGCACTTGGAATCAGTTCTCTAATTATTTCCTCATACTGAGGGAGGTGGAGCTGCACAAGGGGTAGGTTCCATTCGTTTGACTCAGGCAGGAGTAGATCTTGAACCATAAGGTGCTGATTTGCCTCTGTAGGAGGCCCTATAAGAGACAGAGGCCGTGAAGTGGAGAGCCAAGGGTCTGACCACCCGTTAATGCTCGCGCCATTTCCAATCAGGAAGCCCAGCCCTTTCTTTAAGACTTCTTTTCCAGCCATTATTCCTGCCCAACCATGTGAAGCCGCTTGTTTTGGTGTACTCTCCAAGAGGGAGCAATCAGCAAAATATTTGCCTTTTAAAACTCTAGACAGTAGAGCATCAGGGTTATTCATAATGCGCCATCCCAATTTCGCCAGCAGGGAGTCATTAAAGGATTCCAGGTGTTTAAACCCTAATCCTCCCACACACTTAGGCGTTGCCATTTGGTCCCAAGCTACCCATGTCATCTTCTTCTTATCTGGGGCACTATCCCACCAAAATCGAGTAAGGACCGACTGTATGCGCTTACATAGTGATTTTGGGATTTTAAAACTGGACATTGAGTAATTGGGGAGGGCCGAGAGGACTGTTTGAAGCATCACATGTTTTCCTGCTCCAGAGAGGAATTTTGTAGGCCAGGACTGAGCTCTCTGTCGGATTTTATCCACCAGACCCGTAAACACATCCCGTTTCTTCCTGCCAAAAGCTTCGGGTAACCCAAGGTATTTACCCATGCCACCTTCTTTATCAATTCCTATCATCGCTTTCACTCTCCCCATTATCCCTTCCGTCGTCTTTGAAGAGAAAGTGACCGTTGATTTTGCCATGTTTATGCACTGGCCTGAGCACTCCTCGTAACGCTTTAGGATCCTCATAAGAGAGGCACAACTTTTATCACTTGTGTTGCTAAAGAAGACCGTGTCATCCGCAAACAGCAGGTGATTTACAAAGGGGCTTTTCCGTGAGACCTGCAACCCTTTGAACTTTCCTCGTTGTAGCTCCTTTTCACACAGGCCTGTGAGAACTTCTGCACAGAGAATAAAAAGATAGGGCGACAGCGGGTCTCCTTGTCGAAGTCCACGGTGCGGGATAACACAGCTATGAGGACCTCCATTAATGAGATACGCGTAGGATACAGTAGTGACGCACTCCATGACCCAATTGATCCACACCGGGTCAAATCCCATTTTAAGAAGAACCTCAGCAAGGAAAGCCCATTCGATCCGGTCGTACGCCTTGTTCATGTCAGTTTTGACCACCATTGAACATCTCTTTGTAGCCTCCGATATCTTCAGGTAATGTAAGTACTCATGTGTAATGAGTATGTTGTCCGTAATGGCCCGGCCCTGCACGAAAGCAGACTATTGGTGGGAGATGATAGTACCAAGGTGTTTCTGTAACCGGAGGATGAGGATTTTTGCTTTGATCTTATAGCGCACGTTACAGAGCGCTATAGGCCGAAACTCTGAGGGGGATTTTGGTCCTGGGATCTTGGGGAGTAGACAGATATGAGTCTCATTGATCCTTTTATCCATTTTCCCAGATTGGAAGAATTCGCGGACTTCCCTACATATATCAGCCCCAATCACGCTCTAAAACGAATGGTAAAAGCCAGCTGAGAACCCATCAGGGCCTGGCGCTTTATCCTCATTGATATTTCTGACTGCAGCATGAATTTCCAGGTCAGTTGGGATCGAGATGAGGTACTGGTTAATTTCAGGGGAGATGCGCTGCGTGATGGCTTCCTCTACAGCTGATAAGTCTGGGAACCCATTTGAAGTAAACCGCTTAGTGTAGTAGTTTGCGAACACTCCTCCAATAGCTGCCTCCTCATGGAAAGGGACCCCAGCTTCATCCTCTATGGTTGTCAATCGGTTGAAAGACCTCCTGTCTTTAGTCACAGCGTGGAAATAGGCACTGTTTCGATCCCCACTTTGCAGCCAAAGAACCCGACTGCGCTGCCTCCAAAACAATTCCTCCGCTTTATACGCCTCACTCAAAGCCGTGGTGATTTCTTTAATGACCTCCAGAGATGGTTCACCAGTTGAAAGAGTCACCTCAAGTCGCTTTTGCAGGTCTACAATCACCTTTGCACTGTTTATCTTCCTGGTTTTAAACCACTTAATCAGCTCATCCCTGCACCGCTTTATCTTGTTTTCCACTTGCTCAGGTACCTCTTTCTGCCATGCTTCTTCAATAACTTTCCTCGCTTCTGGAAAGTCCTTGATGCTTCTATCATATCTGAACAGTCGCCTTCTTTTTGATTTTGAGGTATCTAGATAGCTGATCACTGGACGGTGATCAGAGCCCTCAAAACGGAGATAATCACAACGACCTGACGGGAACAGATCAGTCCATGCACAATTTGCCAGTGAGCGGTCCAGCCTAGCTCTGACAAGATGTGTGCACCGTTGTCCCCTCCAGGATAGCGGGTTTCCTGTATGCTTTACGTCCCACAACCCATTCTGGGAGACGAAGCTTCGGAAGGGTATAAAGGAGCCTTCGCATCGCTCCGGACCTCCTGATTTCTCAACATTATCCAAAATATCATTAAAGTCTCCTGAAAGCAGCCATGCAGTATCTCTGTTGTGTCCAAGAAGGGAGATTGATTCCCAGAAATCGGCTCTGTGTTCCTGTTGAGGCATCCCATAAATGAAAGTAATGTAGAAGTCTGAGTTTTTTACCTTCAATTTAGTATCAATGTAGTGCTTAGTGGCCTCTAGAATCGTGAGAGAGCAGTCTTTCTTCCAGAAGAGCGCTAAGCCGCCACTAAGACCAATGGGTGGTACTGTGATATGCTGATAATCGTCGAGGAAGTCAAGTTCAGATAGAACAAACTCATCTTGGTTCTTGGTCTCCATGAGAAAAAGAATATCCGGGGACACCAATTTCTTCAATTCCCGGATTCTTGGAACTGTCAGGTCACCACCCAACCCTTGACAGTTCCAGCAGATGAGAGCTAAGGAATCGGGTTTTGCGGAGGCCGAAAATCCATCCTCCGCTTCCTTGTAGCTGGAACATGCACCATCGCAGGTGGATCTTGCTACTGAGAACCAGGTAAATTGGCAGACCCTGCTTGCTCCACACAAAGCCTCTTGCGGGGTGGATTAGCAGACCTTGACACCATCTGCTTCGAGAGTCTCGTGTTCTGCAGGAGGCTTCTATTCACCTTTGCTTTTGCTTTTTAGCAGGGGCTTCTTTTTTACAACTCCTTTGGCAGTAGGCTTCTTTTTACTCGAGGGCGCTGGAGGCGTTAGTCTTGCCCCCACAGGTGAGCCAATGCGTAAGGAGGCATGGACTCTCTGCTCAGAGCCCAGTAGCTCTCCTGGTGACTTCTGTGCACTTTTACTTCCTGAAGCTCCTTCATAAAGCTTATTACGAAGGTCCTCCGGCTCGTAAGTGACTTCTACATCTTGTAGTCGTGCCAGTAATGAACTTGGGAGTCCTCCTGACCGTTGAGGCTCTTGTTGAGGGAGTTCAATTCTCTCCAAGGCCGATCTCCTTTCTTGTGAATGGCTGTTAACTTCCCCACGTTCTGGAATAACCGGTAGCTCAACTTGATCCCTGATAGGGGGCGGTGGAGTTCTTGATGTCTGGGAGTAGAAGGACCTGTCACTGGTATGACGATGGTCTCTTGAGAAACGGCCTGGCGAACGCTCCCTGTACCCCCGATGATCATATGATGAGCGAGGGTATCGCTGATAGTTCTCAGCTTCTCCTCTTAGGGGTCTAGCATCAGAAGCTTCCTGGTATCTAGCAGTGTGTCCAGAGGACCTCCTATCAGAATAGGCTGGGCGCAAATTAGCAGAGCGTTGAGAGTTGGAGCGTTCTCCTCTTGGCTGGGAGACAGAGTTGCGTGATTGAGTGGAGGGAGCTCTTCTGAGGTCCTGACGACGCCTGTGCTCCTCCAGATTTCTTAAAGTGTTTTGCTGATTTATTCCCAATGCTTGGGTAGTAGCGCCTGTCCTCACTGGTTTAGTTGGACAGGCATCATCCTCATGAAAGAGGGAGTAGCAGTAGAAGCAATGCTTTTGGAGATTCTCATATTCAAGGTCCACCATGAGAGACTCTCCAGAGTGCAGCTGAACCGGAAGTGTCATTTCAAGGTTGCTTAGACAGTCCACATCGACTCTTACGCGGGCTCGAGGGATATCTTCATCCAGATGAGGGCCTAGCGCTTTCCCTATCGTTTGTAGTGCCTCGAGTGTCCACAGATGAAGTGGTAATCCATGGATATTGATCCAAAAGGGGGTGCGCCTTGGAAATGCTGATGAGATTATCGGTTCCCATCGTTGCAGAATGATCATCCATCTTTTATAGTGGTAAGGTGCTCGGCGCATCACAGAGAGGAGAGCTTCCTCTGTTTCAAACCGCACTTGGAACAGGTCCGGGCCGAGAGTTCTTCCGGTTACCGCAGTTTCCAGATTCACATGCTGAATGAACCATTCTAAGACCCATTGTGGCTTCTGGACAGATGGGTTGGTAGACCGACCTAAGAGAGTGAGCTTGTTATCTTCAATCAGTTCCGAGTTATCACTGGGTGGGAGTCGCACCGAAGCTCTTCGTCCCTGGGAGGAGAGGGAACGAGCTGGAGGGAGACGAGCTGACGGGATACGAGACTCCGGGAGACGAGACTCCGGGAGCCGAGACGATGGGTGGTGAGACGGGAATCTAGAGGCCCCTACTACCCATTTTCCTTTTTCCGATCTGGAATAACGATTCGCCATTATGTCGAGGACGAGAACAGTGGTGACAGAGAGTTTCAGATCTTTTAACGTGCGCTGAGGCTTTAATCCTCAAGAAACGAGGTAGAGAGATCGAAAAAAAAACTTTTAGGTTTTGAAATTTTGCCCTAGAGAACGGCCAGATCTGCAGTAATCCGCCTCCAGAAATCCAATTGTGCCTCCGTAGCAATGATCCCCATACAGCAAGGGTAGGATTAGTTGCAAAATCACTTTTTCCGGTGATAGAATATGCGGTTGGGAGTCGTCAAAATGCGGCGGAGCTGGGGCGGTAGACGGTGGAGATCAGATCTTCGTTGGCTGAGCAGCTTTCCTCAGGGAATGTGCC
Organism: Raphanus sativus; assembly: GCF_000801105.2. Taxonomy (NCBI): domain Eukaryota; kingdom Viridiplantae; phylum Streptophyta; class Magnoliopsida; order Brassicales; family Brassicaceae; genus Raphanus; species Raphanus sativus. The sequence continues at coordinate 20,424,325 of NC_079518.1, read as the reverse complement.
TGAGAGAAACTTCTGGGGCGCGTGCATCTCCTTTTGCTTAAAAAAAATAAAGTTTATGTTAATAATTAAAAAAGGTAGATTAAAAGTTAAAATAAAATTTTTTACCTCCTCGTAAATCTGATCCACTTCTTGAGTGGATAATACGACCGGTATTCCATCGGGAGATTCCTGGGTCAGTTGGGTTTGGCGGTCTTCAATCCAAGCAACGACATCGTTGTAGATTTGCTCGGACCTCGGATCCACAAATACCCCCGCCTTGGTCTTGTGGGTCCTCTCGTAAAGCTCTTTAAGAGACGGGAGTTGTCCCGTCTCTTTGGCCTGAAAATATTTAAAATTTAAATAGTTAGAATCAATATACATAAACATATTAATTATTAAAATATTTAATATGAAAAAAATAGAAATTAATTACCATTTCCAAACGGACACGGGCATGGGGTTTTTGACCCGTACAGTGAAGCATCAGGCCGTTTCCGTGCTCGTCTTTGGTGTTACGAGAGGCGGAGCAGGCGTTGCAGATCGCAATGGATGATGGCAGCTCCCAGTAACGGATGAGGCCATCGTAGACATCCTTGGTCAGCTTAACGGGTTGCCCGTCCTTGTAACCCTTGTAGATCCAGTCCTCCTTCCAGTTGCCTACGGTGTCCAACAACCGCTTCTTCGCCTTTGCGATGAACTCCCATTTCACGTCCTCGTGAACCCCGATTGACCAATGGTATCTTTGCTGTATTTTTAAACCCAAAAAAGAATAATAATTAGTTAAAAAATATTAATGAAATAAAAGTTAATAATAAAAATTAAACATAAAATAATTAATTTAAAAAACTTACAGCAAACATCTTGAACCACGTGTTTCTAACGTGGTGCGGCGTCTTTTTCCAGTTTGGGTGAGCCTCGGTGAAGTATCCTTTGATGATATCGGATACCCCAAATCTGAAAAAAACAAAGTTAAAGTATTAAAAAAAATTATTAATAATTTTAAAAATATTTAAATTAAAAAAAATTACGTATCACAGAGTCCCTTCTGGTCGGTCGGGTTCTAAAACCGGTAAACCGGCTCGACCTGGTTGAGCGAGAAGATCCTCAACCGTGTACCGAACAAAAGGAGAGGTCGGCGGCATCCGCAACTCCGGATGGATGTATCCGGGTACAACCGGGTCTAGAACCGCCTGAGGTGCAGCAGGTGGGGGTGGTGCACCAGATGGAGGAACCGGTGGTGGCTGTGACTGAGACTCCGGGACAATCTCCGGGATGGAGGAACCTGGAGCTGAAGATGATGATCCAGCAGCAGGATCACCACAGAACATCTGACTGTAGTGGGGGGGGGGTTTTCTTCTGCTTGTTCTTTCTAACATCTGAAAAAAAATTCAGATTGTTAGAAAAATCAAGTAGAAGAAATCAAACTAATCAAAAAATTCTATTAATCTATCTAAATTCACTAAACTAAACCACCTAATTCTAGAGAGAGATTAGAGAGAACCTTGAGAGGTGTAGGAGAGGAAATTGGGACGAAATGAAGTGGCTGGTTCTCACGTGTATATATAAGATTACACGGAGACGTAAATTCTTCGTAAAATTACGACGAAACAGCAAGACCCGTGTCATAATTTACAACGAATTTGCAAGGCCCGTGTTTTTACATTTACGACGAATTTGCAAGGCCCGTGTTTTTTGGTTCACGTGGATGTTACGACGAAACCGTGGATTTAGCATTTTTTTTTTTACATTCCCTAAACCCTAAACCCCAAATTCCTAATTTTAATTATTTGTTTAATCATGAAATTTTAATTATATAGGCTTAATTTATTTTTTAAGTGAATCGAAACCGTATATATATAGATTGAGGTTTGGGGTTTAGGGTATAGGGATTTCATAAAATAGACGTTAATTCCTCGTATACTAGCGTGGTCATTACGACGAAATAGAAAATATCCTTGCTAATTCCACGTAAGCAAGTTTCGTCGTAAAGACCTCGCAAGCTTACGTGGAATTAGCAAGGTATATATAATATATCGTCGTAAATGCCACGTTCATTACGAGTTTTTAACGAGGTAATTTTGTAAATCCCTAAACCCCTAACCCTTTACTCTAAATCCCAAACTCCAAAATCTTAACTAGTAACATCTATATGTGTTTAGTTAATTTAATCAAGAAATTTTAAATATGCATGTTTATTAAGTCTTCTTAAGTGAATTGAGTTTAGCAATGTAAACCTTATATATCATTCACTTATAAGTTAAGGAAGTTTTGGTTAATTTTGGATTTGATGTTTTAATTTCTTAATTTTTTAATCATACAATGTTAATTATACAGGTTTATTGTGTCTGCTAAGTGAAAACATATATAGATTGAGGTTTAGGGTTTAGAGTTTTAGGGATTTACACACGATACTCGTTAAATCAACGTAAATTAACGAGGACTTTACGACGAAACAGCTAAAATGTCTGTTATTTCCACGTAAGCTGATTTCGTCGTAAAGACCTCGCAAGCTTATGTGGAATTTGCAAGGCGCGTGTTTATTATTAACGTGGTCTTTACGACGAAATCAGCTTACGTAGATTTTGCAAGGCCCGTGTTTTTTTTACGAGGAATTAACGTCGATAACGTTTAAATCCCTAAAAGTGTAAACCACAAACACCAAACCTCAAACATCCTTTAACTTATAACTCAATCTCAAATACCAAACCCCATACCCTAAACCCCAAATGCATTAATTAAGTCTGAAAGTAAATAATATTTTTAAAAAATTACATCATCATTCAGATACATCATCATTCTCTTCAACACTAGAAACATCATCACTTTCATTAAACTCGTCTTCAACAGCATCGTCAGTGGTATCGTCGGGAAGATCTTCATACTCATGATTATGCGGATTAATGAGTAGGATGTCATTCATTTGTTGTTCAAGTTCTTCGACTTCATTGATGTGTTCTTCTTGCAAATGTGGTTCTTCTCCACCGATTATTCGTCCATGGGGTGTAACTTTGATAACGGTTAACCAACTTATTCCAGATTCTCGCAACCTCGGGTATGGTAGGAAGCTAATTCGGTCTGCTTGCGAAGCTAATATGAAAGGATCAAATTTGTTATACCTTCGTCCACCATTGACAGCAACTACACCGAATTTGTTAAATTGAACACCTCTGTTGACCACGGGGTCGAACCAGTCACATTTGAATATGACGCATTTCAGCTTCAATAACCCAGGGAATTCCACTTCAATAATCTCCTGCAAGATCCCGTAGAAATCGGTTTCGCCTTTCACACAAATTCCATAATTGATGGTCGCCCGGTGTTTACCATACTCGTACGTATGAAAAGTAAAGCCTCGTGAGAAATACATTGGTGATGTGGTGACCTTTGCAAGTGGACCCTGAACTAATTCGTGAAACCATGTGGGGTAATCTGGATCCTCATATTCAACCTGCAAAATTAAATTAAAGAGAACATTGAAACAAACGTCTTTCGTTACACCCTGTGGACGAAACAAATATCGGATTGGAGTAAATACCTGACTCTTCAACCATTTAATAAAGTGTCGATCTTTCCTTTTATCTACCTCACTTGTGGATATGCCTGGGATTGCTTCTTGGACTTGACTAACAAATAGGCTGTAAAATGCACATATTTTATTAGTTATATCATCATTTGAAAAATATATTTTAATTACAACTAGTTTAGAAGTTTCCATATATGTTACCTTTCAAAATTGCGCATAAATGGATCCTCACAATTAAGTAGAATGTAAGTGTGTGCACTATGGGCGTCTTCATCACTCGACCACCAAACCTCTTTCGTTTTCCCACCCATTCGTCCAATCTGGCTAAAGATATCCGGAACACCAGCAATTGCATATGTTGGGGCAACACCACCATCATCATATCTTCTTGGAGCTCTTTGTCGGGTCTGTACATTAGGTGCAAAGTAGTACGATGTGAAGTGAGATGTTTCTTCCGTCAAACTTCCAGCAATTATAGAACCTTCAACCTTTGCGAGGTTTTTTGCCTTTCCCTTCAAATATTTCTTGGCCCGCTCATACTGATACATCCATCCATAATGTACTAGTCCTCGAAGCAATGCCTCATACGGGAGGTGGACAGCTAAATGCTCCATGACGTCAAAAATGAGGGAGGAAATATCATCTCCAAGTTGCACAATAAGATCGGAATGTTCTCGTGAAGTTGTTCTACGACATCCTCTTTAAGAGTGCGAGTGCTCAAATCCCTGAAAAATGCTCCAGTGGCTTTGTATATTCCAAAAACAATTAAGCAAATTATTAGTGCATATTTTTGAAAAAAAAATTAAAAAATTAATTAGTGTGAGTAATAATATATTACCTGCAAGTGCTTCATGTACTTTTGTTGGAAGTAGCTCCGCAAATGCAAAGGGAAGTAGTCTTTGCATAAAGACATGACAATCATGACTCTTCATCCCGGAGAACTTTTGGCCCTTTTCAACACATCTAGAGAGGTTTGAAACATACCCATCAGGAAACTTCACTGCTGATGCAACCCAGTTGAACAAGACCGACTTTTGTTCTGAAGATAATCTGAATACCGGTACAAGAACTTGTCCATTGCTTTTTATATGTAACTCGGGTCTTGAGCAAATATCAGGCAAGTCCAACCTCGATTTTTGATTGTCTTTTGTCTTCCCTGGAACATTCAATATTGTATTCATGATGTTCTCAAAAAAATTATTCTCAATATGCATCACATCTAGGTTGTGGCGCAAAAGAAGATCCTTCCAATACGGCAACTCCCAAAATATACTCTTCTTGTGCCAGTTGTGCTGAACTCCATAATAATAAGGCATATTACCGGGAACATGCCAATTACCACCACAACGAACTGTTTCTTGAGCTTCGTAGTAATCGATTTGCTGTTCAATTTGTTCTCCAGTTAAATACGGAGGAGGAGTGTCTCTCACAACCCTTTTCTACCTAAACAATTTCTTGTTTCTTCGATAAGGATGATTAATGGGAAGAAATCGACCGTGACAATCGAACCAATTTGTCTTCCTACCGTTCTTCAGCTGAAATGCATCTGTCGTTCCATTACAATATGGACAAGATAATCTCCCATGTGTAGTCCACCAAGACAACATCCCATAAGCAGGAAAGTCACTTATAGTCCACAAAAGCATCGCTCGCATCGTATAATTCGTCTTCGTTGAGCAGTCGTACGTCCTCACCCCTGTTGACCACAAATCTTTCAACTCTTTTATCAGTGGCTGTAGAAAGACATCCAGAGACCTTTTTGGATGGTTTGGACCAGGTATTAATATGGTCAAGAACAGAAACTCTCGTTGCATGCACATATCTGGGGGCAGGTTGTATGGCGTCATAAAGACTGGCCACAATGAATATTGTCTCCCTGACATACCGAAGGGACTAAATCCGTCCGTGCATAATCCCATATACACATTTCGGCTATTGCTAGCAAATTGTGGATATATTTTGTTAAAATGTTTCCAAACTCTTGCATCTGATGGATGAGTCATCTCACCATCCGTCTGAATATGCTCGGCATGCCATCTCATTTTTCCAGCAGTCTCCTCAGATTGGTACAATCTTTTCTATCTGTCGGTAATTGGTAGGTACCACATCCTTTGGTACGGTACCCTATTACGTCCTCGTCCTTGCGGTTTGGATCGTGGCTTCTTGCAGAATCGACACTCTTCTAACTTCTCATCATCTCCCCAGTAGAGCATGCAGTTGTCGATGCAAACGTCTATCATCTCAGAAGGCAACCCAAGACTATAAACTAGTTTCTGAATCTCATAATAAGAATCAGCAGAGACATTGTCTTCCGGCAAATACTCTTTAAACAAGTCTGTCCATGCATTCATGCAACTTTCAGGTAGATTATGATCAGTTTTAATACTCATCATTCTAGCAGCCAACGACAATTTAGAGAGACCTTCTCTACAACCACTGTAAAGTGGCTGATTCACAGCATCTAACATTTCATAAAACGTTTTTGCATTCTATGTTAGGTTCTTCAACTTCATCATCATCATGAGCAACAAATGCATCAGCTAACATATCATGAACCCTATCATAATTACCTACCATCTGCTCCTCCTGATGGTATCTATGTTGATTATGCAAATGATCAACCGGTTCATTCTGAAAATTGCTATTACTACTACTAGCTTCATTCTCATAATTATAACATTCTCCATGTTGAAACCAGATATAGTAATTTGGCATGAAACCTCTATTTATTAAATGCTTCCAAACATTTTCACGAGTTGCCTTGAATTGTTGCATTTCCGAGAAGGACAAAACATCTTACCGCTTTCCTGGACGAGCAATGTAGAATCTGCTTGATGCATAAATGTCTCTAGTCCTTTCAAATACTCTTTCGTCACTCTCCCGTTAGCATCTCTATGCGTGTACATCCACCTCCGCAACTCAAAATAATTTCTATCACCGGACATTTTTTTTTCTTTCACATTTTTGGATTTTTTTTTTTTGCATGTGGTGTGTTTCAAATGAAACATAAATGACATATTTATAGGAAAATTCGAAATTGGTAGGTGAGATTTTACTACGAATTAACGACGAAATATGGGTAGTTAGACAAGATAAAAAACGTGTGTCACCTAAAATTAGGTTGAACTCGCAAAAACTTCGTAAACATATTCCTCGTTAATTACACGTTAAGTTTTACGTGTTCATTACGACGAAATGCAGTTTCCTCGTAAAAACGACGTTTCTTTACGTTTGGTTTACGACGAAAATGTTTCGTCGTTATTTAACGAATAAATTACGTGTTTAATGTCTTTTCACGTAACTTCCTCGTAAAGACGACGTAATTTTACGAGGAAATTATTTTGTCGCTAACTTTCGTCGCTAAGAACGTGTTTTCTTGTAGTGATTTCACATCTTTATGAATTACAATTACTGCCCCCTACCTTTTCAAAGATAGTCAACTCCATCAGTAAAGATGAAGACTTTAACTTGTATCTCTTTTTCAATTTATCAGCCATGTTGAGAGACCACCAAGGACAAAGATGCCTAACTTTTCACATCGCACGGCATGCTGTTGGCAGTCTGCTTCCATCGTAGGCCAATAGAAGCCGAGTTTCTTTATCTTTAAGGCCAAGGCTCTTGCTCCTGACGATGATGATTTCTCACATAACCATTAACAGTGATGTTTTTGACGTCTCTTATAAGATAGTTTCCGACATTATCGTTAAAAATAAAGGTAGATATGTCTATAAAGGTTTTTTTTGACAATCACCATTTAAAACAATATCCACAGTTTTAAAAAACCTTCACATATCTACGTTTTAAATAACGGTTATCGAAAACATAGTTATTGACATGTTTACCATCATTTTTATCGAAACTATCATTATGAATATGTCAAAACATCACTGTTAATGGTTATATGATAAATCACCATCATCATCAGTGATATGTTTGAAATTGTTATTGTCAATGATAATATATTTGTTTTCTTTAAAAATAATCATCTAATTTAAAAAAGCATTATGAATTTTTCATTTTATTTTTTATGTTTTTTCTTTAATTTATAATTAATCTTCTGAATTTTTAATTTAATATGAATTATTTTTAAAATTTAGTTTAATTTCTGAATTTTATTTAATTTTCTGAATTTTATTTATTTTCTGAATTTTGTTATACTTTTTTGAATTTTTTTTTAATTTTCTGAATTTTATTTAGTTATCAGATTTTTTAATTAATTTTCTGATTTTTATTTCATTTTATTGATTTTATTAATTAAATAATTATTTTTTCGAAAAAAAACCGACATATCAACACTTTTACCTGTAGAGCATGTCAGTTTTTTACTTGATGGAAAAATAAGCCAAGTTGAAGGTTTTTTATGACACCAATACCACTTTGAAGGTTTAAAGCGCTAGTCGAAAAACTTCAAGGTTTAATGTGTTAGTAGGTGCCACTCTGAAAATTTTTTTACGCGAATTTCCCAAATTAAATGTCTAGGAAAGCTCCACAACATCACCACCACCACCACCCAGTCACCCACTAACATTAAACATTGAGAACATTCATAAACTTTACAACATACACAATAACATAAAGCTGAATTCCTATAATATATATAAAGACTCAACCTAACTCTCGCTGTTTTCCATTCAACTGATTAAGTAAAAATAATATTTGAACTAAAGCTTTTATTACTTCAGCTTCAGTAACCATATTGAAATATTTAGCTTATTTAAACATCAAATATACATAAAACCAGATGTATATATACATAGAGGTGGACCATGATCTAATTTCTCCATCCAAAAATCGTTGACCTAACTCTTGTTTCTAACTCTCATATGTCACAATTAAAGAGTTAGGAATCTTACATGCACTACACTACTACCTCTTCTTTTATAATAAAGGTAATCCAAACTTGCCAAATCGATACCCAGAGCTCTCACTAACAATGCTGGGGACGAGAAAATGATACTTTATTTTGTTGAACAATATCATCAGCAATCTTCTTAGCATCAATGGCTGCACCAAGCAACCCGAGCCTTGTGAAACCAACTGCATACAGACCTCTGTCGCCTTTCCATCCATTAGGAAAAGATTGTCGCGGGAATCCATCTTTCTCAAAAAACATGTCCATTCCCTATAAGAAAAAAAAAATCGAAGTCAGAACAAGTTAATTCAACTGTTGATATTTCAGTAAGTTGCGGTATCTCAATATGTTAGAGAATTAAGAATAATGAAGATGTGGACGCATCATCGCCCATGGTACACACCTTTAGCCACATGGGTACATTGCTTTTGTAACCCGTAGCGAGTATAATGGCATCGAAGTTATCCACGCTCCCATCAACAAACTCTGCCGAATGTTGTATTACCCGTTTCAACTCCGGGTACACCTAAAAATAAAATACACATATATAGAAGAAAAAAAAATTCACTAGACCATTATCTTACCTTTTTTCTGGTAATCACTATGGTTTGAAACTACAACTTAACTAGTGTACCTTGATGTGTCCACTTCGGATTTTGGCGAGTGTGCCAACGTCCAAAACAGGAGTCTTTCCGCATTTGATCTTTCGTTCAAGAGGACCTAGTTTTGGCCGAATAAGTCCCAATCGATCCGTATCTCCAAGAACTAGTCGAGACATACTTAACAAGAACCGGTCAACCACTTGCACTGGAAACCACTTTAACAGGCTCGTGGATATTCCAAAAGTTGATATACCAAGCATTTCTTGAGGTAATATGTGCACCTGCAGCGTTAGTCAATAACACGATTAGTTGACAGCCCGCAAATGGAAACCTTATTAATCAACATCATCCTCTTACTAAGAATATAGGGCATGAGTACTTTCTTCAAAAGGGGAAAAATAAAGAATAACATATGCTTGCTAATCTTGATAACCAAGAGGTCATTAAAAGTTAGTGACTATCAAAGTACCGAGGGTATAATGGTATATGGAAGATACTATACTAAAATGACATCAAACTTTTGTGACACATAGCAAAGAGAAAAGTTTGTTGTTATTTTTACCGAGTCACGAACCACAAGGCAAGGATGAGCATTGAAGTTGCAAAGATCTAAGCACACTTCCATGCCGGAATTTCCACATCCCACGACCAAAACCTTCTTCTTTCCAAACATTTCACCACTCTTATAAGAGCTTGTGTGGAGGATTGGGCCACCGAAACTAACTATTCCATCAATGTCCGGAATGACCTCCTCCGCATTTTCCCCTGTCGCCACAACAAGCCACCGAGAAATATACTCCGATGTCTCCTCATTTTTTCTTCCGGCAGTCCTCACCCTCCATAAACCGCACTGTCTATCGAACTTCGCCTCTTCCACTGTTTGGTTGAAAACAGGCTTTAAGCCGAAGTGTTCGGTATAGGATTCAAGGTATTCTACGAACTGCTGCTTTGTAGGGTATGTAGGGTAGCATGAAGGGAAAGGCATTAAAGGAAGCTCACAGAATTGTTTAGGGAGATGAAGCCGGAGACGATCATATGTTTTGAGTTGCCATAATGAGGCAATGCAATTAGAACGTTCTAGAATTAAACTAGACATGTCTCTAGACTTCAGACAGGCCGCCACTGCCAGCCCAGATGGTCCAGAACCAACAATGATTGGCTCGTGGATGAATAAACATCTTGATTCCTCCATAAAAGGATCATGGACTCTCTTCCCTAGTGTTTCTGTTAAAAACTCCATAAAAGAGAAAGCAAAGAAAGAAGCTAGAGAAAGAGATCTGAAGATGCGCAAGAAGATGCAAGAAGTGAAGTTGAAGACTGATTTTGCAATAGGTTTTTAAACCTCCTTTCTGACTCGTGGATAATTATGTCCCGAGAACCAGGGAATAAAAAGAGAATGAGTTTCACTGATCTTATCTACAGAAACAATTAAGAAATAAATAATATAGAAATAGATAAGAACATCGGATATTCCCTTCAGATCAGGGGAGATCGAAGGGTGAAGATCTTGCAGTGTTCGATATTAATAAATTTCTCAAGAATTTAGTTTTCAAATTAAGAGAAGAAAAGGTTAGCGATTCTGAAACAAACACTTGGGTGAGACCAATAACTATATATGAGTTGAAAAGAGAGAGATGAGATGGTGATGGTGTCATGACCTAATGAACTAGAGATATATACATGTCTATTAGTGGATTGGGGATGTATGTTTAATTTTATTTTAACTAGTACTTCTTACGGATTATTATGCCATTATAGGCAGTTGCAATTTGATAACGAACCATTAACGATTATACTTTTCTTTCCTTTTTAGGTATCTCACTTTAGAAAAAGGAAGGATTGCAAAACGACAATTCTTCAAGAAAAGAATGACGCAGCTAGATCATTACGCTGCAATGTCAAACCAAACTAAAAGTTATAGAACTTTTTTACCTGAAAATTAATAAAACTAAACTTTCATCCACGTATCCATCAAGATGTTTACCTTATTTGTAATACGTAAAATGTATAATTTTCTATGTTTTCTAAATGTATGTATATGTAATTGGTTGTTCATATATATTATATTAATTGTGGTGGAATATTAATTTCGTTGATATGTTACATAAGTTGTTTTTTCATTTGATAATTTTTAGTTTTTTTACTACATGTATTATCTATATATATATATATTGTATTTGTTTAGTAATTCTATCACTCTACTGATTATTATCCCAACTTTTTATTCCAAAATTTATAAGTTTATTAGAGTTATTTTTTAACCACAAGGTGGTGAGCTAGTGGTTTTGAAGGAGTTTCAGCTCAATACGGACCCGGCTTCGAAACTCCGTGTGGCCACCCGGGCTAGCGCTAAATCGCAAGAATATGTGAAATACCGTGAGCTTCGTGGGATTAGTCGGTTGACATCGGTCGCCGGATCCCCACAGTTATCAAAAAAAAAGTTCATGATTTTTGATCAGTAACGAGTGGGTAACTTTCATTAAGACGATTGGCGATTTTTTCGGCGAAACGCGACCTAGGGTTCTCAACATGATTTCGGCGCCGCCGCCGGACTCATCAGGGACGGATCCGACTTCCAAGGATGATCCGACTCTGAAGGATGGCTCGCTGCAAGGGAAAGAAGGTTCTGGGGAAGAGTTACAAGGGTTGAAGGTATCTGCTCCGAAAGCTACGTCGTGGGTTGGTGTGGCACAGGAGAAAAATGTTTTGCGGAAGTACGACCTTGATATCACAAATCTGGAAGGTCATCTAACGGTGGAGATCCCTGACGAAGTGGTTGTCAACGTGAACCCACTTTGGGAGGATTTTCTGATAGGCAAGTTTCTGGACACAGCGCCTCACATCGCTAGAGTTCACTCAGTGGTAAACAAGATCTGGAGAGAAGGAGGAAAGGGACAGCAATTAGAAGTCTTTGAAGTGGATTCTACAACCATGAAGTTTCGAGTCTCTGACCCATTTATGAGAGCTCAAATCCTGAAAAGGGGAATGTGGAACATTGGAAACATTCCACTAGTTGTAGCCAAATGGACACCGGCAGAACTCGAGGAGAAGCCATAAATCAAGTCGATTCCGATGTGGGTTTACCTAAAAAATGTTCCTATGAGTATGTTCTCATGGAAAGGTTTAAGCTTTATCACAAGTGCGGTTGGACATCCGGTGAAACTTCATCCTGAGACAGCTTCCTGTTCAAACTTCAAGCTTGCAAAAGTGTTTGTGAATGTGAACCTGTCAAAGGAGTTACCGAAGGAAATCAACTTCACAAAAAATGGGAAGTCTACCACGTTTGAATTCACTTACCCTCGCTTACCAATTCGCTGTCTTGCGTGTGGCAAATGGGGTCATGTGGAGAAGGTTTGTGTTGTTAACAAGAAGGAGGGAACATCTAAATCAGTAACAGAGATATTAGAGGAGGGGTATTCAAGAGAAAGGGCAGGAGAGATACTGGCTGCTAACGAGGGGACTGCTATAATTACTGAAAGTGAGCCAAAGACTCCAGAGAAAGCAGTGACGGAGTCAGTGGCAGAGGAAGTAATAGAAGTTATAGAAGAGATTGAAGAGGGTGAAGTGGTGTCGGGTTGGTCTGATGTGGATCCTGGGAAAGCAAGCAAAAGCCCTCGAACCTTAAAGTATGGACAGGTAAAAATTGCTGCAAGGTTTGCTGCTCTGACTCAAGTGGATGACAATGGTGATCTAGTTGAGCAAGAGGAAGAGGAAGAGCATGGTGATAAAGAAGCTGACAATAGCGATGAAACAACCGAAAAGGATGGTGATAAGGAAGCTGCAACTGATGAAAAGGAAGCTGAGATATCAGAGGAGAATATGCCTATAACTCCTGGAAAAGATCATGTTCAGAATGGGAAGGAGGACAGCTCTATCACAGAACAAAAGGAAGAAGAAGAAACTGTAGGAGGTACAAGCTTACGAGCCTCACTCCCACGTGCCTCCAAAACAAACCATAGGGTCATCCCCGAGGGAGTTGGAAAGGAAAAAACTAACCCAGCCACACTGGGAAAAAGGTCTCGAAAATCTTCTCAATGACAGGGTTCTTCTGGAATGTAAGAGGATTTAACAGAACTTCAAAGCATAAGGTTGTACATAATCGGATTCAAAATAAAGGGCTTCAATTTGGAGCTATTTTAGAGACTAGAGTCAAGGAAAACAAGGCGGAGCATATTGTTTCTTCTGTTTTTCCGGGCTAGTCCTTTGTAAATAACTATGAGTATGGTAGGAAGGAAAGAATCTGGGTTTTATGGAGTCCACAAGTACGGGTAACACCAGTTTTCAAGTCGGATCAGATCATCACTGTGTCAGTTCTACTGGAGGGTGAAACAGAGGAGTTCTTCTGTTCTTTTTTATATGCAGAGAACACATCAGAGAGAAAGAAGAAGCTATGGGAGGATATTAAAAACCATCAGAATTCGCCTATGTTGAGAAACAAAGAATGGGTCATCATGGGGGATTTTAACGAAATTCTTAAAAGCGATGAGCACTCCAATCATCAAGCTGCGGGTCTCTCCACTTCGGGAATGAGGGATTTCAAAGAAGTAATTCAGCACTGTAATCTAATGGATATGGGATACCAGGGACCACAATTTACATGGTGCAACAAGAGAGACGAGGGTTTGATTTGCAAGAAGCTTGATCGAATCCTAGTCAACGAAACTTGGTTGAATCAGCGCACACAAGCCTATGGTGTATTTGAAGCAGGAGGTTGCTCTGATCACCTCAGGGGAAGGTTTCATCTGAGAGTTGAGACAGTGGGCAAGAGGAAGCTTTTCAAGTTTTCAAATGCCCTCGTTGATACACCAGACTTCCTTCAAGCTGTAAAAGACTTCTGGAAAAACACCCAACCGTTATTTGTCTCAACATCAGCGCTCTACAGATTTTCGAAATCCCTCAAAGCCTTGAAACCCATGATTCGAAAAGGGTAAAAGAAGACCAGGACTTATGTGAAAAGCAGGAGAGCCTTTTCAGAGACCCCTCCCAAGAAAATGTGCACGCTGAGATGGTGGCAAATGAACGATGGCAAAGAGTTACAGCCATAGAGGAAAAAATTTAGAAGCAGAGGTCAAAACTACAATGGTTACAAGTTGGAGACCACAACAACAAGGCATTTCACAATGCTGCGAAAGTTAGAGAAGTTCGGAACAGCATCAGGGAGATTAAATGTCCATCAGGAAGAGTGGCTACTTCTCAGGAGGAAATTAAAACCGAGGCTGAAAGATTCTTCAAAGAGTTTCTCAACTTTGAACCCACATATATTCAAACTAAAACAGTTGCAGAGCTGCAAGAGATCCTGCCCTTTCATTGCAGCGATGAAGAGAGATCACTGCTCGTCAAGCCGGTGACAGAGGATGAAATTCGTGAAGTTGTGTTCCATATGCCAAGTAATAAATCACCTGGTCCTGATGGTTACACAACAGAATTTTTCAAAGCTTCTTGGAGTGTCATTGCAAAATATTTTACTGTAGCGGTGCAATCTTTCTTCAGCAAAGGGTTTCTACCGAAAGGTTTGAACACAACAATTCTTGCTCTCATCCCCAAGAAGGAATCAGCAGTAGAGATGAAAGACTACAGGCCAATTTCGTGCTGCAATGTCCTATATAAGGTGATCTCCAAGATCATAGCGAACAGGCTAAAAGGTACTCTTCCCCAATGTATCTCTCATAACCAATCAGCGTTTGTAAGAGATAGACTGCTCGTGGAGAATCTGTTGTTGGCAACTGAGATAGTAAAGGACTATCACAAAGAGGATATCACTCCTAGATGTGCAATGAAAATTGACATCGCAAAAGCCTTTGAGTCCGTCCATTGGGAGTTCCTCTTGAACACGCTGAGAGCACTAAACATTCTGGAGGAGTTTATTCATTGGATCGAGCTATGTGTTTTCACGCCTTCCTTTTCAGTGCAAGTCAACGGGAGTTAGCAGGATTCTTTCAAAGCAAACGAGGATTGAGACAAGGATGCGCCCTCTCCCCTTATCTCTTTGTTATCTGCATGAATGTCCTGCCACATATGTTAGACAGAGCAGCGGCAAGGAAGCAAATCGGTTACCACCCTCGCTGCCAAAATATCCTCCTCACGCACTTGTGCTTCGCAGATGATCTCATGGTCTTCACTGATGGGACAAAGCGCTCCATTGAAGGTGTTCTCCAAATATTTGAGGAATTCTCAGTGGCTTCGGGGTTGAAGATCAGCCTTGAGAAATCTACTCTGTTTGTTGCTGGGGTCTCTTCAAATGATGAAGAGGATATTCATAGCGCCTTCCCCTTTACTTCAGGGCAACTTCCCGTTCGATATTTAGGTCTCCCTCTCCTAACTAAGCGTATGACCGTTCATGATTACCTACCATTAGTGGAGAGAGTCGGAAAGAGAATGAAATCCTTGACCGGGAGATTCTTGTCACATGGAGGCCGGCTACAACTTATCAAGTCCGTCATCACCAGTCTCACCAACTTTTGGATGCAAGCTTTCAAACTTCCTAGCAGTTGTCTGAAGGAAATAGAGAGGCTTTGTTCAGCTTTCTTGTGGTCAGGACCGGAGCTGAATACTAACAAAGCTAAAGTAAGCTGGACTGATGTCTGCTTACCAAAACAAGAAGGAGGCCTCGGACTGAGACCACTGAAAGAGGTTAACACAGTCCACAGCCTAAAACTAATATGGAGGATTCTTTCTTCGAGGAGCTCGCTTTGGGTTCGGTGGGTACATTGTTATCTGATTAGGAAAGGATCATTCTAGTCGGTCAGAGAGAGCACAGCTTGCCGATCATGGGTATGGCGGAAGCTTCTCAAACTTCGTGATCTAGCAAAGCAATTTTTCAGGAAGGAAGTCAGGAATGGGAATGAAACCTCTTTCTGGTATGATGTTTGGTCGAATCTTGGGTGTCTTAAAGATGTGGTGGGAGATAGTGGGCGCTTTTCTCTGGGAATATCTGAGACTCCAGTTGTTGCAGATGTTATGGATAATCACCGGAGAAGAAGACACAGACTGAAAATTTTGAACGATGTAGAAAAGGAGATTGAGATCCTAAGGGCGGCTGCAAGCAGTGAAGAGGATATCTCCCTATGGAAACAAGGGGAAGGGAAGTATATGAATGTGTTCTCTGCAAAAAAGACTTGGTTGCAGTTGCGGTCTGCTCAAGCAGCCTGCGGATGGAGCAAAGGCATATGGTTCTCTCAATCCACGCCGAAATATTCCTTCATCATTTTGGTAGCTCTTCGTCAGCGCCTAAACACTTGTGACAGGATCCAAAGATGGAACGCTGCAATCAACCCAACTTGTGTGCTCTGTAATGCAACAAATGAAACATGCCATCATTTTTTATTTAGTTGCGACTACTCCAAGCAGATATGGCAGGCACTGGCGGGGGGAATTCTTCAGGGTGACTTTACTACGTCTTGGGACGGCATAGTAGACATCATCTCAAAAACAGATTGCCTCCAACGAAGCAGTTTCTGATACGCTACACTTTCCAAGCAACGGTTCATGCGTTGTGGCGAGAGAGAAACGCCCGAAGACATGGCGAACAGCCACAACTGCAGGAACAATTGCTAAGTTTATAGATAAAGCAATCAGACTAAAATTGCTCTCGGTAAAAGGACTGGGACACAAATATCTTGAAGATAGCTTGAGGACTTGGTTTGAAACTAGGGGATAGTTTTTTCAGCTTTTTCATAGGTTTTAAAGTATAGGTTTCATCAAGAAATTTTTGATTGAATAAAATTTTGCTTTCATTCAAAAAAAAAAAAACTTTCATTAAGAAATTACGTTGGTTTGGAGAAGCTAAACATGAATCTCACCTCTAAGAGTGATATTTGAATATTTTCAGATCTGTTTCACGAATAATATTTATCCAGAAGTCTTTTGATCAATGCATATGTTAGTTTTGAGATTTACTTTCTTTGTGTGTTTTTATAGAAGATTTTTCTAGTAGTCTTCCAACTTTTTTGTTAACAAAAAATAACGAGTAAACTTCTCCAGAAATCTTCTGAGAAAAATATGTTAGTTTTGCAATTGACCGAATTTTGTAAACTTTGACTTTTTATGGAAGACTTTTTGAAAAGTCTTACGTGGAAGACTTCCTGGGGAAGTCTTCTTTACTATTACATGAAGTTTTTTCACTGTCGTAAGAAGTCTCTATAGTATGTTTTGCAATTGATAACATTAAAATATTTAATATTAATTAGAAAACTTCTTGAGAAGTTTTTTGAACTTTATTTCGTGTTTCTGGTCAAACCTTTGATTACAAAAGAATACTTCTATAGAATTCTTTAAATAAAAGTCAAATATAGTCAACTGCAAAAATAACCTATGCAGATTTTTTACAATAGTGAGAAGAAGTTATTTGACTGTTAGAAGACTTCTTCTAAGAAAAAGTCACATATTTGCAGAATTTTGATCGATTACAAAACCAACATAAGAGAAGAAATTAAAAGTCTACTTTGATATTTTGGAGAACTTCTCAAATACAAAAATATGCTACTATTTACACAGGAAGACTTCTTAAGAAATCTGCTGTATAGTAGATTTCTTAAATAGTTATCCTTCGTTACAATTGTAAAAATGACTTAAATGAAAGACTGTTTAAGAAGTCTTCGCTGGAAGACTTTTGAAGAAGTTTTCTAATCAATTTTGTTAAACTTTCATTTTCTCTAAATTTAAACTGATTTTTTTAAGATTATTTTGTTAATTCATGTATATTGACTATACTGGAGCTCCTAAATGAAATAAATAACTTATTCGGTGATAATTATGAGGCTGTAAATATTCATTTTTAATGTTTCTAGTTAATGAAAGAAGATTTTTTAAGAATTCTTATACGTTTAGTAAACTTCAAAATATGTTTTTTTAACTTTCAAAAGTGTTAAAAAATTTCATGAGATTTAACTTTCATGAGATTTAAAATTTCAACTTTCACTTAAAATTTATGTTTCCTACTTAAATTATATTTTTCCGCTTACATTTATTTTCTTGCTTAATTCACGTGAAGTCGAAGTCTTCTACATTAGCTTTTGTAATTGTATTTTCAAGAGTTTTAAGTAATTTCAAGATATACTAAGTAACTTGTATTTTCAAGAGTGTTATGAACTTATCGTTATGTTAGTTATGTTGAACTTGTGTCAACAATTATATTATTACTAGGGGTTAACCCACCCTATGGGGGGGGGGGGGTAAATGAACAAATGAATAATATATAAACATCTTCAAATAATGTGTAATTACAAATATAAATGTATTCTTGTAGCATCATCTTTTACTAATTGATTTTATTAGGTATTATAAATATATCTTGCTATTAAAAATCATTAAAAACATAACCATTTTACATATTTTAAATATTTTATATGATTTTAAGTAGTAGTATTAATATAAAAACTATGATCCTTGGTTTAAAAATGAAAAAAAAAATGAATTATATTTTTATTTTTGGGTTATTTATTAATTTACTGATATTTTTCTTTGTTTATATTTTTATAGTTTCTTATTTAAATGGTGTGAAAATTAGATTTATTGTAAATAAAAATACAGATTATTGATTCTTTTATATGTTAAGATTAAGTAAAGCATATTATCTGAATACATACAACTTTCTAAATAAATTTTATTGATTAGTTTGTAGAAATGATTTTTATTATTTATTTCTCTATATATAATTATTTCTTATATATTCAGAAAATTACTATAATTTGTTATTATGAAGATAAATTTTTCTTTTATTTATTAGATTTTTTATTTAAAATAAATTACTTTGATATATAACTTGTTAAATATATCAAAGTAAATTATGTTGATATATTTTACTATAACTTAGATTAAATAATATTTACTAAATTATGTTGTATTTCTTAAATATTGTTTTGTAACTTTGAAAAAGTGAAAATGTAAATATTAGTAAACGAAATTTATATTAGTTTAAAAAAATTATATTAGTTATAGTTTATATCAAATTTACAAACAAAATGCCGGATGGAAAATGAGCTAAGGTATTTGAGAGCAAAGCTCGACAAAAGCATAGATGCTCAAATCTGGAAGGAAATGTGCAACTTGTAAGCCTCAAGGGTAGTTAATAATTTAATGGCAATGTTGCAAGTTGAACTATTGTTTCCTTGTAAACATGGTGTGACCAGTGAACATAATAGATGCAAGTGATATAAGGAGGAAACATAACCAAATAAACTAAGTTTTTTTTTTTTTGAACAACGATTTTAATTGAATAAAAGAGGAAGAGTTTAGCAGATGAAACAGAAGGTTTAGCGGCCCAACACAGCTAGCCCATTAAAATAGAAGAGACAAATGAGGCCTTAAGGGCCTTTTTCGCTAAGAGATCCACATCGCTGTTCTGGGAACGAGGGATGTGGAGGTAACCGATCGAATCGAAGCTTGACGAGAGAGCTTTGATGTCTTGAAGGACGCCATAGATTTCTTTCACTTGATTCTGGGAGGAGATTGCTCTGATGAGCGTTGCGCAGTCGGAGTAGAAGGATACCGGTGAGAAGCCTAGGTCACGAGCTCGTGCGATGCCTTCCTGGAGAGCTAAGGCTTCCGCCATTAGAGGTGAACCGACATCCTCTATGATACGAGTACCTGATAGGGGAGCTGCCAGATGACTACCCGTAAGCCGCCATGCAATCCCTGCTCTGTTCCGATTTGAATCCCATGCGGCGTCGACAGAGCATCGGTGAGATCGAGCTGCGTTGGCCTCCTGTAGACGGTTCGTCTTCATAGGTAAAGCTTCCTTTTCTTTTGCGTTGTCTTGAGCTTGATTCCATTCCAGTGCAGCTGCTATACTTTTAGTAATAATTTCCATTGGTTGTGCTGTCTTGTTCTCAAAGATTAACTTGTTTCGTGCCAACCATAGGAACCAGACTATCCAAGGGAGAATCGGTACTCTTACTCCTGTAGGAGGGAGACAGACGATCGTTCTTGCCATAACCGCCAGGTCTTGAAAATCCGCCTCAGCAGCTAGGTGAACTGGTGAGCTGAGGGGAGCTAAGCGCCACACTTCCTTTGCAAAAGGGCATTGGAAGAACACATGCATAGCTGTTTCTTCTTCCTTACAGCAAGGACATTGCGTATCGGTGTTGATTCCTCTTCGTTGCAGTTCCTTCCCCAAAGGTAAGGCCCCTTGAGCTATAGACCACAAGAATAGGATGAGTTTTGGTGCTGTTTTCACCGACCAAATGTCCTTGATCCAGCTGAATTCAAGAGGCAGAGAGAGATTGGGAGGCATGTCTTGAGAGGTCGCTATCCCTTCTGATTGATTCCTGGAGTTGTAGCCTGACTTTGTCGAGTAAACACCGGAGGTCAGAGGGAGCCACACATAGATGTCTTCTACACCTTCTTTGCTTGGCTTTATCTGTTGTATCAGATGGCCAAAGCCCGGTAAGAGTTTATCAATCCTCTCCTTGTTCCATTGTAGACTATCTGTTAGAAGATCGGATACTCTGAGATCGATCACTGATTCGTGGATGGGTCCAAAAGGTCTTGTTTGAGTCTTGAGCGATATCCATCAATCTTTCCAGATTCTTGTGTTCTCACCATTTCCAATGGCTTTCCCCAGGTTTTCTTGGAGGAGGTCTCTGCCATGTAGAATACTACGCCATCCGTGAGAGCAGACTGCAGGAACCTTGACGTCGAGGAAGCTCTTCTTATGACAATATTTGCCGGTAAGTACTCTAGCTAACAAGCAGTTTGGCGCTGTTAATATCCTCCATGCTATTTTTGCGAGTAATGCTTGATTAAAGATCTGAATATCTCTCAGTCCCAGTCCTCCTGTCCCTTTTGGTTTTGTTAATTTATCCCAGGCTAACCAACACATTCCTTTCTTGTCAGGAGCTTTATCCCACCAGAAGCGAGTTAAAGCAGATTTTATTCTGTTGCAGAGGCTCTGTGGCAGTTTGGCAGTTGGAAGCAGGACATAGCGTATGTAGGCATCGCTGTGAGGACTGACTTAAGCATGGTCAGTTTGCCTGCACGTGAGAGGAACCTTGTAGACCAGTTGGATGCTCGCTGGCGAATCCTATCCACTATTGAGGTAAAAAGATCTTTTCCAAATAAACTAAGTTATATTTTGACTTGGCTACATAGTCTTCGAATACCACTCTAGTATCACTCTCAGTCCTCCGTAATACTCATTCATCCCATTAGTGTGAAGAATTTTTTCTTCTGATTTCTTGTGACGCATGCCAAGGAACAGTGACATGTCAGAGGAGTCTAAATAAAATTGCGGTCAAAGGAAGCTCAGTTTGTCTTCAGTTATCCTAACATGGCTCGCAGATCCAGCAGGCTGATTATAAGTAAGCGTTAATGCTGAATCGTTTTCTTTCCTCTCTTCGAGTAGCCACTGTGCTCCGGAGGCGTTGGGAGAATGGTTTTCTGCCTTGCCTTCCCTTTTGGCCTCCTGTGAAGCAATGAACCAAATTACAAATGAAGAACCGGGGTTTTGAAACAATGAAACATCAGTTTATTCTGGTCTATTTACAACTTTGATACAATAAATATCAATGAGGATAGCTTGCTGAAATACATATCTGTTGGGTTGGTGACTTATTAAGAGTTCAGGCTAACATGATTTCCCCGTATAATTATTTCTTTTCTTTATACCAACTCTTCCCCTGCAAAAGAAATATTTAAATCTCTCAACACACGTGATCACATAGACATACATATAAACAACTTTGTGAAAATCGATTAACTGAAACCTTCATTGAAGTTCTTCACGGTACTTAGCATCCATTTCTTTGTTAGGAGGGTACATAGGTAATTTCCAAGTATAAAACTTTGTGTTAAAATACTGAATGAATGGAAAAACCACATAAAAGACCAAAACATTGTCAGTTCAAAACATATATACATGGCTGTAATATCGGATCAAATAGTTATAGTTCTTTCCGTGTTAGTTTTGATATTTTGGTAGCCATATAGAAAGTCAGTGGGTAATGAGTGGCACTTAGCCAATGTCGTGTTCCAATCCCTGATAACACCAACATCAGTGGAGTCATTACAGGATGGGCATGTGAGTGAAGCAACCTCACGCTTACGCTTCTTATAACATTTAGAGCAGGATATGTAAAATCAGCCATCGATAGTCTAGATGGCGTCAACTATTCCAGTACACAGGAACTCTACAACCTGAGATCAAGCGTATATAGGGATGTCAAAAATGAATGGAGTATGACAACCATAAGCAAATGGAAATACATAGATAATGAACCGAAGGTGGGGAGTTGGTTACATAGGTGTTGAGCTCCGACACACTGACCGTTTTAATTTTTTCTCACTTCTTTTTTTTCGGCGGACTCCAAGAAGAGTCAAAGTCTATTAGGTTCAGTTAGCTTGGGAGAGAAGAAGAGGATTCATGTAAAATATATCTTGTTAATTAAAATGATGATTTACAAGTGTATATATACAATTGTGGTTTAACCAACAAATCTAAATCAAAACTGTAATACTTGTTTTAAATAACGCCTTCGACATATCGTTTTCTCTCCCAAGCCCAGAAATCGAGACAGTCGTTTCTTCCATGATTTCCGACGCCGGCAGCTCCTTAGCTCGCCGGCGTCACCGTCCTTTCTCTCCGTTTCTCTATCTTAGCTCCTCTTTTGTTTCCTTTGTTGATTTGCTCCAAGTTTTTCTCTTGTTCTTAGTTTTCTTAAGTTCTTCTTTTGTTCATGGTTGTGCAAGCTGTCGTTCCTGTCATATCCAAACCTGTTGGCTCTTGTTTCTCACTTGTAGTCCAGCTCCGTCCGTCACAGCTGCACTTGTATCAGATCTGGCTTTTGAGGGTTGCGTTTGTACTTCAATATCTCGTTCTCCAAATACCACCGTACGGCCAGATCTGCTCCTCTCTTCGTCCTTGCGGGCGTTGAACTTTCTCCCTATGGGGAAGACCTACTCTAATCTACCTTGTTGTGAACGAAGCTCTTGTGAACGAAGCTCTTGTGTTGGTGTTCCCGATGTTCATTTGCCGGATCTACGAGCCTTAGTTGCTCTGAGCTATATTCCTCATCCTCCGAAGCGAATCGACTCTTGCCAGAAGACCCAAAGACCAATCACCTTTCAACACCAGTACCGTTCACAGTTGCAAAGCCCGGTGCTTACTCGGGTCTCAGCCCCGAAGAACGTTCAACAAGTGCTCCGTATTATCTCCGAGTCAGACATCCTCTACAGTTGCAAGCTTCAGCTGTCCCGATCTTGGCCTACCTACAGCGATGTTCAGCCGCCTCCAGATCTGCCAATCCCATCGACGGCTCATCCGACAACCTCTCGCGAGGAACCTTAGTCTGCATGAGAACATATTACTCAATTCCATCCGGCAAAAAGTGCTTTGTGCTTTCATCTTCCATCATTTGGGAGAGATTAATCTTACCTTCCTCCCTTTGGGAGAGATCACTATTATCATCCTCTCCTCTGGGAGAGAGAATCACTCTTCCATGTTCCCTCTACTATAGAGGTGAGACGTATACTCTGTTCTTGCAAGTCTTGAAAAGCTCAGCCTTGATTTTAACCTTGCGTGTGTTTTATGACCATATCATGGTCTTGGGTCTAAAGAAAGTTGATTTCAACTCTACCTCCCTCCAAATCTCAACTTACGGAAGCTTTGGGGACTGGCTTTTGATTGTTTATGACTTGGTGGTTGCTGGAGTTTTGTTTACTATTTGGAACCGATCGATGAAGAGTGCAGGACTTGCTTGGATCCTCGAGGATGCATGTTCATCCTCTTCTCACTCAGCGACAGCCTCCTTTGTGGCATCGTATTTTACTGCGGAAACTTTGACGTTGAGAAACGCCATGATCTCTGCTCGTCAGTGTGGGATTCCCATGAATCTTTGGACGCATTTGAGCAGTGTCTCATCTTCGCTGTCAATCTCCTCGGAGAAACTATCTGTTTTAACTTATGTTGTTTTTAAGTTTCATTATTGTAATCAAAGAGGATGGATAATTCTCTCTAATTATTGTATGTTTGAAGTTTAAGTTAATGAAATGAAAGGTTGCACAAAAAAAAAAAATCAAAACTGTAAACCGAACAAACCGGTAATATAAACCACTATAAACCAATAGGCTCCCTCAAGATGAGCTTTCAAAAATATTATGAAGACTCATCTTGGACATAAGATGATAGAATTGATGAGGAAACAGAGCCTTAGTCATAATGTCAGCTACCTGATCAGCTGTACGAACATGAAGACTCTTAAGAACCTTGCGATCAAGCCATTGCAGGACAAAGTGACAATCATTTTCAATATGTTTAGTCTTTTCATGAAAAACCGGGTTGGTGGCTATGTAGATCGCAGCAGTACTATCAGAGAAGAGAATGGGAGTTTGAGTTCGAGGTACCTTCAGATCATTCATCAGTTTGATAAGCCAAATCATCTCCTTGGAAGCACTATTCAATGCTCGATACTCTGCTTCTGCAGACGAACAGGAAACTGTATCCTGTTTCTTGGACCGCCATGAGATCAGAGAATCTCCAAGAAACATTGATAAACCTGTAGTGGAACGTCTACTATCCCGGCAAGATGACCAATCAGCATCAGCAAAACCTTTCAAGGTCAAGTCAGCAGATGCCGAATAGAAGAGTCCCTGTCCCGCAGTTCCTTTAATGTACTGCAGTACTCGGTAAGCAGCATTGAGATGAGTAGTGCAAGGCGCAGAGGAGAATTGGCATATCGTTAACAGCATATGTGATATATGGACGTGTAATAGTCAAGTACATCAATCTTCCAACGAGGCTTCTGTATCTCTCAGGCTCATCAATCAGATCACCATCTTTCAAAGCAAGATGCAAGTTAGGAACCATAGGTGTGGAAACAGGTTTGCAGCCTAACATGCCTGTAGCAGTCAGTATCTCAAGTGCATATATACGTTGACACAATGAGATTCCTTGACTTGTACGAGCGATCTCCAAGCCTAGAAAGTATTTCAGACCACCAAGATCACGAAGCTTGAACTGTTGTGAAAGATCATGAATCAACTGTCTGGAATTTTGATCATTTGAACCAGCAACAATAATGTCGTCCACATATACCAATACTGCAAGGAAGTGACCATCATCAAACGTTTTCAAGAAGAGAGTATGATCACTTGTACCAGTAACAAATCCCAAACGCAACAGAGCAGAGGAGAATTTAAGAAACCATTGTCTAGACGCTTGCTTCAACCCATATATAGACTTCTTCAAGCGAAAAACATCAGTCTTATTCAATGTTATTCCTTTCCTCTCTGCATATCAATCAGGTATCTTCATATATATTTCTTCATCTAGGTCTCCATTCAAGAACGCATTGGAGATATCAAGCTGATGAAGAAACCAGTTTCTAGATGTTGCAACTTTCAACAAGAAACGAACAGTTGTGAGTTTGGCTACAGGGGAGAAAGTCTCAGTATAATCCAAGCCTTCCTTTTGTGTAAATCCCTTTGCAACTACACGAACTTTACGCCTCTCAAGAGAATCGTCAGCATTAAACTTCAGAGAATACAAAACCTTACACCCCACTGCTTTTTTTCCAGCTGGTAATGTAGCTACTTCCTAAGTTCCTGTTGATTCCATCGCTCCAAATTATTTGTCTACCGCTTCACACCATTCTTTAGAGTCCTTTGCCTCAGAGTAACATTGAGGGATTGGGATTTTGGTTATGGAGTTGATATAAGACAAGTAAGAAGGAGATAATTTTGAATATGAAAGAGAAGAGGAAATAGGGTGAGTAGTAGTGGAGTTTAAATTGTAACAATGATAATCCTGCAAGTGAGCAGGAGGTTTTCGTGTACGAGAAGAAATTTGTGATGGAAGAAAAGAGTATGGACAAATTTCTGATGTAGTATGTGGATTGTTATCACCTGAGGGCAAAGGGGAAGATGGTGTGAAGAGTCTCAAGCTGTCATCATTAGGTTGAGCAGAGGCCAGCGGAAACATGTCTTCGTGAAAGATGACATTCCTTGAGACGACAATCTTATGTGATTCCAAATCCAAGAGTTTATAACCTTTGACACCGGAAGGATAACCCAACAGAACACACGCTTTAGATCTCGGTTGGAACTTGTTCCTGTGTTTAGGTGAAGTAGAAGCATAGCATAAACATCCAAATGTTCTCAACTGATCATATATAGGAACCTTTCCAGTTAGTACCTCAAAAGGAGTCTTGTTACCAATGACAGGTGAGGGATTGCGATTGATAACGAAGACTGCAGTCAAGATACTGTCTCCCCAATACTCAAGTGGAAGTTGGGACTGGAACATGAAGGCTCGAGCTACATTCAGCAGGTGTTGATGCTTACGTTCCACTACGGAATTCTGTTCTGGTGTCTCCGGGCAAGAATGAAATGATATGATGCCCTTGTCTTGAGACAACTTAGAGAATTTTAGCTCTGGTGCATTATCAGATCGTACTGCTTTAACTCTCACGTTGTATTGATTTTCAACTTGTGCAACAAAAGCTGGAAACACCGTAAGAACTTCATCCTTTGAACGCATTAAATAAACCCAAGTAGCACGAGAATGGTCATCCACTATTGTCAGAAAATACTTGTATCCATCCACTGTTTCAACCGAAAAAGGTCCCCAAACGTCAATATGTAAAAGCTCAAAGTTTGAATTACATATGTTGTTTGGAAAAGGAAATGAAAGCTTCTTCTGTTTTGCCAAGTGACAAATATGACAGTAAGCACTTCCTTTATTCTTCAACTTCGTAGTGCCCAAGTTGTTAGTTATCAGATCAAGCCTTGAGTAAGAAGCATGACCCATTCTGTTGTGCCAGGTACCAATGTCCACCACTTTATTCACTCTCACAGATGCTTCCTTGATATCTAGCACATACAGGTTCCCAATCCTCCTACCCTGACCAATCATCGAGACCTTGGTACGATCATGTATTTCACAAGTAGAGGGATCAAAAATAACTCTGGAGTCAAGAGTTGATGTTAACAAGTTTATACTGATGAGGTTTAAGCGAAACTCTGGAATGAACAAGACATTCTGAAGTAGAATATGTTCATTCAGTTTGTATACTGCCAACACCACTGATCTTGATCATAGAGCCATTAGGAAGATTCACAGAACTGATGATGCTAGTATCTATAGATACAAACAATTCTCTGTCATGAGATACATGATGCGTAGCACCAGAAAAAAGTATCCATGAACCAGTGTTGAGAATTTTCTGTGACACTATGAGAATACCAATGAAACAAAAGGTAGATGGTGAGAAATTGATACCCGAAATCTCATTAGTACTCTGAGACGTAGAAGCTTTGCCTGCACCAGAAACATTTCATGTGTTTGTACTCTGAAGTTGTGAGCTAAACAGAGCAATGAACTGCTGGATTTGATCCTTTGAGAGATTGCCAATCAGGTTATCAAGAGCAGCAGGTTTTGACTCAGGTTTAGCAGACAAAGCAGCCGAAGGAGTTGCAGATTGGGGCTTATGAAACTTCTCAGGCGCTTTGCCTCTTGGAGTGTAACCTGGAGGAAATCCATGTTTCTTGTAACACCTTTCAGCAATATGACCAATACTGTTGCAAAAGGAACAGATAGGCTTCCCTTTGTGAGCTCCAGACTGCACATAACACATGTTTGAAGGTTGCAGAGGCAGAGCAGAGGTCTCGGAGACTTGGAATGCAGCAGGTGAGATTGCAGTAGAAAAGCTCTTCTGGCTATCATCCTGATCAAGTATGTTATAGACCTCAGTAAGAGATGGCAAAGTCTTCTTCATAATGATCTGACGTCTGATGACTGCATATGATTCATTCAAGCCCGCCAAGAATTTAACAATCTTAGCACGTTCAGCCTTTTGTTGAAGCTGAGCTGCTTTCCCACACACGCAAGAATCATCAGGTTCTTCACAGTTCTCCAGATTACTCCACAGAGTTTTCAGCTTAGTGTAGTAGTCCGAGTGAGTGAGTGAACCTTGACGGAGATCCTGAATCTCTTGTGTGAGGTTGTAAGTTCTCGGCAAGTTCGTCATATGAAACCTGCTATGCAAATCATTCCATATATCTGTAGCATCGCTTAAACGTAGGATACTACGATAGATCTGAGTTGTTACCGAGTTAAGAATCCATGACTTAACAAGGCTGTTGCATCGTGACCACATGCAAAAGTTTGGATCAGATTCTGGAGGACGAGGTAGCGATCCATCCACGAAACCGATCTTATTCTTCGCATCGAGACCTAACTTCATCGCCGCTTCCCAATCATCAAAGTTTGCACCATCAAGCTTAATGGAGATGAGTAACAAACCAGGATGATCGGAAGTGTGCATGAAGAACGGAGAGTGGATCGACTCAGCATGATCAGCACCGATAAGAGCTCGCGAGGCCTGAAGATCCGGACCAGTAATTGCCGGAGAAGCAGTCGGAGCTGTACGGTTCGCCACACGGGTCGATCGACGGGGAATCTTCTTCACAGAAACCATCGTAGCTAGATAAGAAGCGTAATACGAGCTCGATCGAAGAAAATCAAGCGTAAATCGAGCTCAATAGTAGCTCTGATACCATATTACGTTCAGTTAATTAAAATGATGATTTACAAGTGTATATATACAATTGTGGTTTAACCAACTAATCTAAATCAAAACTGTAAACCGAACAAACCGGTAATATAAACCACTATAAACCAATAGTGTCCATTAGGGAAACTGTAGAACAATAATATGTGTCCGTGTGATTGTATTTTCAACATTACTTTCAGTGATCAGGCTCGGACAGGTCTACAGATTATGATTAACATACAAAATGGAGATGTACGATGTTGGGGTCGAAATCGGACAAGGCAAAGTTGGCTTCCAAAATGTCCGTTTAAAAATTATTTACTTAAGAACTTTTTTACGATTTTTTCGGAAAAGGAAAACCTATACGAAAACTTTGCGGAAAAATCTTGTTTAAAGACAACGACTCTTTAAAACAACGATTTCTTAATCAATGACTTGAGAAATCAACAACTTCTTAATCAACGACCTGAGGAATCGACGATTTAAGAAAATGACGATTTCTTAAAAACAAACAGAACTTTGATATCAAAGGACCAAACCTCCGCAAACAAGCATCCTGAGAGGATCATAGCCTTGTGGAAGGTTCGAACACTTGGGCAACGGACCATAATCCACGATATAAACCTGATCGTGATGGCAATCGGGTCACGGATAAGAGCTCGGTTGCTATAGCGAACGGATCACGAGACCACGCTCGGTCGCTATAGCGACCGAGCCACGAGCAAAGTTCGGTCGCTATAGCGAGGGAGTATCCGCGCATCGATCATTCTCCGAAGCAAAGTCTTCCGAAACGACGATACGACGTAAAACTATGCATTCTCGAATATCCGTATATCCGTTCTCCGACTCACGAGTATCCATTTCTTGATCTCTCGATCAAATGGAATCGTCCGTTTGGTTTGCGATAAAAACCGCGGAAACTTAACCTTATCGGAAAAATCGTAAAAAAGTCTCGAATCAAAAATACGGCCCAAAGGAGGTCCAAAACTTGATTCGAGGCCCACTTGCGATTTCTTATAAACCCATAAACCTTATGACGGTTTATGCTTGATGGATAAGCATCAGTTTCCGCGGAAAAAATGGAAACTTTCCGCAGATAATCATGAAGATCGGAAAAAATGGAATATTCCCATTTTTTCGACTATGACGGCTTAAGGGGGAAGCGTAAACCGACCTTGGAGGGAGTATATAAGGAGTTCAAGGCGAGAGGCATAGGGGCATCACTTTTTCCAGAGCAAACTAGCACTTAGAGAATTTTATGCAACTTTCCGTTTTTGTTTTCGAACTGCGACTCAATTAGGTTTAGCCACCTTCGGGTATTAGAACTAGGATCTCACCGACAGCTCTCGTAGCCGAAGCACGTTGTCCTGTTGTTGTCACGCTAATACGCAGATTCGGAATAAAACCCTTCTTGCTCTCTTTTTACGTTTTATATTTTATTTTTCCGTTGTTATCGTGTTCTGACTGCTTGACGTGTGGTTTCTCAGAAATCCGAGACCTTCTGGGAAATTAGGGTTTTGCTACTTTCCTAAAATATACAGAATATTGATGGTGCGAATTTCGGTTCCCACAGTTTGGCGCTAGAAGGAGGGGGGTACGGATCAATCTTACTCACGACCAGCTCACGCTCAACCAGACATGACTAACAACGATTCAGCGAACTTGCAAACTCCTCTAAACGGAGCACCCAAGGACGCCTTGAACACTCCCGCAGCGGATGTTTCCGCGGCTGACGCACCTGCTAACGCCGTGTCGCTCGACGAGTTCAAAAAGCTGCTTTCCGCCTACAAAAAGAGATCGGAAGAGCAGGATAAACTCATGGGAACCCTGACCAAACAGGTTAAACCTTAACGGCAAGGTCCCGCGCGGTTCTCCCTCGCAGAGCAACCAAACTCCGCGAAAGGAGGCTCGAGTTCGCAACCCCACACGATAGGCCTGGAACTTCGCAGGAACGTCCTTCTGGACAAAACCCAAGCGAAACATCCCTCGTCGCCAAGGGCAACTCGGAAAAACCTCAGACATCCGAAAAGGATACACAGGAGGATGAAATCGAGCGTATCGACTTGGATCCCAGCGATGACTCCGAGGAGGACATCGACGTCCCTCCAAGAAGAACCCGCAGCCGTTCAGCTCGGGAAAGTTCTCCGTTCGAAAAACCCATGACGGAAGAAGAAGAAAACCTCTACTGGATCGAACAGGAGGAATTGGCCGAAAGGAAAACCGAGATTACTCGCCACGAACGCCGACAAGCTCGGAAAACCGCTGGAGAGGATCCCGAGATACGCGATCTCCGCGATTACATCACCAAGACCGCCGCAGAAGTAAGGGCCGTGAAATCGCAAATCCACCATGCCACGAGTGCCGCCCCAGAAATCGACAGGTTACTCGATGTGGCTCGTAAAACACCCTTCACCGCGCGGATCTCCGAAACTAAGGTGTCTAATCCGGGAAAACTCAAGATACCGATGTATAACGGTACTACCGACCCCAAAGCGCATCTCCAGGCGTTCCACATCACCATGGGAAGAGCCAGGCTTAGGGAGAGCGAAAAAGACGCAGGCTACTGTCGCCTGTTCGTCGAAAATCTCGAAGGAGCGCCGCTCGAATGGTTCTCCCGTTTGAAGCGAAACTCCATCGGAAGCTTTCGTCAACTCGCGTCGGAATTCCTCTTCAAGTACTCTATGTTCATCGATAGAGAAACTTCCGATGTCGATCTCTGGAGCTTAACTCAGGAAGAGGGCGAGACCCTCCGAGAGTTTATAAGCCGCTTCAAACTGATCATGGCGAAGGTCAGCGGAATCAGCGACAAAGTCGCAATCGATGCTCTTAGGAAGGCGCTCTGGTACAAGTCGAAGTTCAGAAAGTGGATAACGTTGGAGAAACCTCACACGATCCAGGATGCCCTCCACAAAGCCTCGGATTACATAATGATCGAAGAAGAGACGAATGTCTTGTCGCAAAAACATAAGCCGACAAGGAACTCTTCGAAAGACGTGGATCCAAAATCAAAGAAGAAAACTTCTCGTAACGACAAGTACGTCCATCACGAGGGGGAAGAACTCCAGGGCGCGCACAATTACGCGATCAATCCGGAGCAGGGCAGGACTTCGGGAAATACGTGGAACCGTAACCAGAATTACGACAAAAACGTATACTGCAAGTTCCATCAGACCGAAGGTCACTCCACGGCTAACTGCAAAGTCATAGGGGCGAGGCTGGCCGCGAAGCTTCTTGCTGGAGAACTCTCCGGAGTAACCAGCGTCAAGGATCTAATCCTCGACTCCGACCGTCCGCCAAAAACCAACAAGAATCCTCCCGCGGAGAACTCATCACCGAAAAATCAGGCGGGGGATAAGCGCGAGAGAAGACCAGACGATAGGGGAAACAATAATTCCCGAAATAGGGTCAACATGATCATGGGAGGATCCCAGTACTGCAAGGACTCGGTTTCGGCCATCAAGGCCTACCAACGGAAAGCCGAGTTGACTGCGAAGTATCCTCCACGGTCACCTCCTCAAGACGGACGGAACACCTCGATAACGTTCACCGAAGAAGAGGCGTACGGAATCGACCAACCTCACTGCGACCACTTGGTCATTGATCTCGTAATAAGAGATCTCGAAGTTGCAAGAATACTTATCGACACCGGAAGCACGGTAAACCTAATCTTCCGCGATACCTTGAGAAGGATGGGCGTCGAGCTCGAAGAAGTTACCCCGGTACCGAAACCGCTCACGGGTTTCTCCGGACAAACGTCCATGACCTTGGGATCGATTCAGCTACACGTCATAGCAAAAAACGTTACGAGAATAGTTGACTTCGCGGTGGTAGATAGCCCGGCTATTTACAACGCAATCATGGGAACTCCATGGCTAAACGCTATGAAGGCCGTTCCCTCGACTTATCACTTGGGCATTAAATTCCCAACCAGGACTGGAATTGCCGCAATCTGGGGTTGTCAAAAACAGTCGCGACTTTGTTTCCTAGCGGAGCATAAGTTGAGACAGATCACGACGACCTCTACGGTTAAACGCAAGCGAACTCAGCCTTCCGCCGAAGACAAAAAGACATCTCCCGCGGAAGCAGATACGGAGATCGGAAACATCCCCGACTCTGAAGACAATGTCACAACTCAGCGGGAAGAGGAAAATCCTGAGGTCAACGTCGACCCCACAACTAAAGCGGTCGACGGAAAACCAACCAACGAGTAAACATACTCGCGGCATAAACAGAACTACGAGATGGCTTGATCCTCGAAAGAGGTACGCAGGCAGCCCGTCGAAACCCGGCGAGTTCAGCTATCCCCCTCGCCAAAAAGGGGGGGGAGTGGGTGCGTATACTCGTATACTCCCAAAAAAAAAAAAAAACGCATTTGTATTCGAAATTTTCGAAACTATTTTAATAAAAATTACTTTCTCAATCTGTCGATTCTTAATACATTGACATTTCGGAAAACGAAAAACGTATCCTCATGAAAAGGCGAGACGTCGCAATTTTTACTGAAGATATTTAGCTCGTATCATCCGTCAAAATAGTCCATCAGCGACTTTAAACGAAATAGTCCGCCTGCGACTTTAAAAACAAAAACAAACCCGTCGATTGGCCCCGACGGGCAAAAACATAAATATTTCACTCAAGCAAATTCGTAGTCTGATCTTTTTACAAGATCCTCTTACATCCGACCAGGATACCATAGCGCGCTATACAAAAAAAAATCGAAATTTCGTCCAGCACTTCGCAAAGGAAGTAGCTCGATTCGTACCTAGACAAATCGTATAAGCCGATAACACTTCGCAGATTTTAAAACGATACGAATCAGGTCAAAATCACAAACAGGCAAAACGGAAGCCGATCAGTCATCGCACAGCCTCGAAGCTGAGAGTAGACCTAGGTCTTGCCCTAAGCCCAGTCTTGCTGGCACTTAACATCTCACGGACATAGTATCAAATACGAGATCCCAAAATATGTCTCTTACCGCTTACACCCAAAAATGCTCGCTAAAAAGTAGCATACGGACCAAGCGGCAAACTAAGAGTTAGAATACAAAGTGACAACTCGCATTCTGCCCTCTACACTTGGTGAAAGTTTAAATCAGATCATAAAAAGCAAATCACCGCGAACTTACTTCATATTTATAAAAGCCGCACAAAGGTGGCAGGGATTCGAAGCCTTAAAAGGCCAGTCCCGAAATACATAGAATTACGCGACCTACTACGGTCACGGCATCAACAGATAAAATGGCCACACTCGGCCACGAAAATACAAAGATAAGGGAAATACATTTTCCCGATAAACTCAGTAGAGGATAAAGTCATCCGACGACGAAGTTCCAAACTCCGTCGGATAAGTTACCTCATCATCACCTCCCTCCGCTTCGGTCGCGACCTCCACCGTGTCGGGAGAAACTGGGATCGGCTCCCAGAGTCCCCAGATCCTTTCCTCGATATGGGGAACAAGCGATTCAGCGTGAACATTGTCCTTCATGCCATCTAGCATGAGGCTCAACTCCTCTTGGTAAACATAATCCCTATGCTGAGTCCTCGTGAGAGCTCCAACCGATCCGCGACACTCGCGAAAATCGCCTACCGCGGCATCGGCAGCCCGGAGGTTGTAAAACTCCTCCTGGAAACGCATCGCCCGATTCTGCATCTCGGCGGCAATCTCCTGCTCGGCCTGCCTCCTCGCCCGGCGAATCTCTCTAGCATGATCGGCAGCAGCCCTTAAATCCCGCTCCAAGGTCTCCTCCTGGAGTCGCGCCAAGTCATTCGCGTTCTTCTCCCCTTTGAAACGCCAGATCCTTGATTCTCTCTGACTATCCAACAACGCCGAGCCAAGATGATTCATCGCCTGAGAAATTCGAAAATAGAATTTTTATTCGGATAAACGAAGAGAATGAAGGAAGAAATAGAAACTAACCCCGTTAACCACGCGAGAAGTCTCCGCCAATACTTCGGGTCTTTCCTCCGTATCCTCCGCAAAGGATAACGGGACAGAATGATCAGGAAGACCGGAAAAGAAGTCGTCAAGGTCGGGAATCTGCGCGTCGCTTGAACCGCTCCCATCGCCAAAGCCTAGAGACGGATCCCATCCCGGAAGTGGAGAATCGTCAGCAGGAAAGTCGTGATCCTCGACCTCGATGTCTTTATTCTTCCGCGGAAGCTTGGGCGACCTCTCAACCGGAACACGCTCCGGGAGATGTTCAACGGGCGCAAAATCAATCTCACCCTCCGCCTCGAAGTCATAGTGAACCAATCGGATCACCCTCCGAACCCTCTGACGGGTAAAACTGGTCCACCAATGATCACCGCTCCTCATCGCGTCTCTCACCTCCATAATGTCCCTAGGCCAAGGATGAACGACGCTGATATACGGAAGGGGATTTGGAACCGTCCGAAACATCGGAATAAACTCCTCCGCGACAGACGCAGCGTTAAGTCGGACATAGAAGAAGAATTGTCTCCAATTGTTAAAATTGGAAACAGTTCTCCTTACTACCAGCATTATGGGACGAGGAGTCAGTTGCCAGGAGGCAGACTCCTTGTTGTATTGCAGCCGCAGAAGCGCCTCAAAATGGTCGGCGGTGAGGGATAGGCCGCGCTCGTAACTCAGAATTACGAGACCGATAAGGATCTCGAAACTCGTAGGGCTCAGTTGGTTAAACGAAACCTGAAAACGGTCCAGTACGCGGACGACGATATCAGGAATCGGAAACCAAATACGGCAGCGTGACAAAACGGCCTCGTAACATGTGAAGTACCCTTCCGAAGGATAGTCGGCACTCTCTCCGACCCTAGGAATCCGGAATTCAACCGCGTCCGGAACTCCGGCAAACTTCCGAAGCATCTCGAGGAAAAGATCAGTGGTCTTACTCGGGAAATGAGTCCCCGTTTTCCGAGCTCGACAGATCGGAAACTTTTCCTCTCCGGGACGTTTGATACGATCACTGCTTGCTCTCCAATACGCGTCGCGTTCAGCCGCATTCGGAGGAAGTTCGAACTCGGCTTTCGGAACAAGGAGCTCTTCATCCTGGTTGCAATCAGGAGAAGAAGTCATGGGAGCTTTCTTCTTAGAAGACTTTTTTCCGCTTCTGAACAACTGTGACATTTTGGTGAGGGATTTTCTTTCTAAATTTTTCTTTTCTTGAGAGGATTCTTCAAAGAAAGTCTTATGAAAGATGGGTAAGTAAAAATGAAAGAGTTACCCCCCTTTTATAAGCTTTAGAATTTACTATCAAGTTCGGACTTTTGGAAACCAACTTGGCCTAAAAACTCGCTTAAGCTCGCCAAACCATACGACAGAACCTTGTCAACCCACGATTCTACCGCACTGGGGGGCTAACTGTTGGGGTCAAAATCGGACAAGGCAAAGTTGGCTTCCAAAATTTCCGTTTAAAAATTATTTACTTAAGAACTTTTTTACGGTTTTTCGGAAAAGGAAAACCTATACGAAAAGTTTGCGGAAAAATCTTGTTTAAAGACAACGAGTCTTTAAAACAACGATTTCTTAATCAACGACTTGAGAAATCAACGACTTCTTAATCAACGACCTGAGGAATCGATGATTTAAGAAAATGACGATTTCTTAAAAACAAACGGAACTTTGATATCAAAGGACCAAACCTCCGCAAACAAGCATCCTGAGAGGATCATATCCTTGCGGAAGGTTCGAACACTTGGGCAACGGACCATAATCCACGATATAAACCCGATCGCGATGGCAATCGGGTCACGGATAAGAGCTCGGTTGCTATAGCGAACGGATCACGAGACCACGCTCGGTCGCTATAGCGAGCGAGCTCAGGACGGAGCTCGAGCCACGAGCAAAGTTCGGTCGCTATAGCGAGCGAGTATCCGCGCATCGATCATTCTCCGAAGCAAAGTCTTCCGAAACGACGATACGACGTAAAACTATGCATTCTCGACTATCCGTATATCCGTTCTCCGCAACTCACGACTATCCATTTCTTGATCTCTCGATCAAATGGAATCGTCCGTTTGGTTTGCGATAAAAACCGCGGAAACTTAACCTTATCGGAAAAATCGTAAAAAAGTCTCGAATCAAAAATACGGCCCAAAGGAGGTCCAAAACTTGATTCGAGGCCCACTTGCGATTTCTTAAAAACCCATAAACCTTATGACGGTTTATGCTTGATGGATAAGCATCAGTTTCCGCGGAAAAAATGGAAACTTTCCGCAGATAATCATGAAGATCGGAAAAAATGGAATATTCCCATTTTTTCGACTA
Organism: Raphanus sativus; assembly: GCF_000801105.2. NCBI lineage: Eukaryota > Viridiplantae > Streptophyta > Magnoliopsida > Brassicales > Brassicaceae > Raphanus > Raphanus sativus. The sequence continues at coordinate 20,387,641 of NC_079518.1, read as the reverse complement.
TGACGGCTTAAGGAGGAAGCGTAAACCGACCTTGGAGGGAGTATATAAGGAGTTCAAGGCGAGAGGCATAGGGGCATCAATTTTTCCAGAGCAAACTAGCACTTAGAGCATTTTAGGCAACTTTCCGTTTTTGTTTTCGAGCTGCGACTCAATTAGGTTTAGCCACCTTCGGGTATTAGAACTAGGATCTCGCCGACAGCTCTCGTAGCCGAAGCACGTTGTCCTGTTGTTGTCACGCTTATACGCAGATTCGGAATAAAACCCTTCTTGCTCTCTTTTTACGTTTTATATTTTATTTTTCCGTTGTTATCGTGTTCTGACTACTTGACGTGTGTTTCTCAGAAATCCGGGACCTTCTGGGAAATTAGGGTTTTCCTACTTTCCTAAAATATACGAAATATTGACGGTGCGAATTTCGGTTCCCACATACGATAACTGTTTCAGATTCAATATGTGTTTTCATAATCTATACTCAATTCTAAAACGTAACTACCCTTTCCTGCAGTTCTACAACTGATTATGCAAACACATATTGATTCTGAAACAGTTATCATACAGGTTTAGTCTGGTTATACTTGACTGGATTGGAGACACTTCCGATTTTATAATCTATATATCAAAAAAGTTTAATAGGACTCACCAGGTAACTGAGTATTGGTATTTGCCAAAAACATTAACGCTGCATAGTCACGAAATGTAAAGAGCTCCAGGGGAACTGAAGCAGTTGATTCTTTCCTCTCAACAAACTTAGTATATTTTGTTAAGTGAATCGATAGTTTTGAATCTGAGAACTTCAATTCGGTGTTGCTACTTATAACATCAAATTCGCTGATCTCATAAGTTGCACTTTCGCTCAGCAGATGTTGGAAAGTTTTAGGCCGGTGTTCACTGGCAGACCCTTGGATAACGGTTGCCTGGGAAAAGGCAAACAAATTAGAAGTATTCAAGACTATGAGAAGCTAAATTGAAAAAGACTATGAGAAGCTGCCGGGTTCAGAAAATAACCTTCTCATGGGGAAGGAGCATGTCCTCTCCCATAAGTTCCCATCCGGAAACTTCAATTGAGGATCTTATTAGACTTAACTTACTGGAATGAATGAGGAGACTTGGTGTTTCACCTTACGTCTAGTGGTCCTGGAGCTCCGACCTTGGCTTAAGTCCGATAACGTGCTTTGTCTCCGGTGGATTTAATGTTATATGTTTGGAAGTTGGTATGCTTTAGTGATCCGGGCATCAAATCCACTGCTCATAAATTAGACAAGACTTTCCATGTTTGGACTCAGATGAATCTAGACAACATCAAGCCTATGGTTCATTTTATTCAGCTGACTGTCCCCAAACAAAGGCCACCACTTAAGCCTCCTTATCAGCTCCAAAAGATCAGTCCAAAGGTATTAAAGGTGTGGTCAACACTCTCATTAATAAGCAGATTTTAATCCCTTCGGATCAGCCTTTTGACCAGCTCATATGATTCTTTTTAATGACGATTTATCCTAAAATCCTCCTTTCATTTGTGTCTTTTGATTCTGAAACCTTTGTCCAAGAGCTATATATAAAGCTCCTCTCATTTCATTGTAAAATCAGACTTGAGTATTGAATAAAAAGTGAGATTTTTTCTTGAGAACGTTTATGCTTGTTCTTGTTATTTCTAAGTTATGTGAGATTCTTTCTTAGGATGCAAGTGTTGAACAGTTATCTTTGTGTGTGATTCACTTAGGTTTTGGTTCATGATCTTATCTCAAATCCTTTCACATCTTTGAGTGGTGATCTTCATTCCATTTAGGCTATCGGTTTTGATTTCTAGTGAGAAAAGCTAAAGTGAGATTCTGAGGCTGTATCATTTGGTATCAGAGCCAAAAGCTCCTATCATCTATCCTTTTGTTTTTTTTTTTTTCATTATACTCTCCAAAGAAAACCCCAAAAAAAATTAATTTTCCTCTTTCTTTCTTTTCTGTTTTGTTTTTCTAAGTTTCTGTCAAAAAAAATATATATAAAGAGATATGGAAAACCAGTCCAGCAACAGCAACATAGGGAACCATCCTTGGAGTCTTTTGAAGCAAGAAGATTATTATTTTGCAGGAAGGTCAGACCCTGATGAGTACTTTGAATAGGAGCACAAGATGACGAGTTCTTCAATTCTTGGGGCTGTCCAGAATACATTGCTGCTGATCAACTCATCAACCTAGATCACCACTGGTGGAGCCAATCTACTGCAAAAGAAAATCATCGCCGGTATTCTCGAGAATCAACTTGGGTTGAGATGAAAAATCTGATGAGGAAGAAATACATCCCACGCGATCAATATCAAGAAATCCGGAGGCAGTTTCGTACACTTTGCCAAGAAGATAAGACGGTCGTGGAGTATCACAAAAAATTCAACCATCTTCGCATTCGGCTCAATCCATGAGTAAGCAATGAGAATGTTATGGACCAGTTTGTTTACGGGCTAAGAGGTGAGATACGTTTTCACATACAAAGATACACATGTGATGGTTTGGATGGGTTGGTCCAACAGGCGGTCCAAATATAGTATGAGAACAAAGAGCCTGAGCCGCTTGATCCATCAGAAGAGGTCCAACAAAATTCGAGGTACATCCTTATATCACATGAGGAAGTTTTGAGGACAACTTTTTCAAGGAGGAGGGTATGATGCGGACATCAAATCCATTGCTCATAAAGTAGACAAGACTTTCCATGTTTGGACTTGGATGAACTTAGACGACATTAAGCCTATGGTTTGTTTTATTCAGCTGACTGTCCCCAAACAAAGGCCACCACTTAAGCCTCCTTATCAGCTCCAAAAGATCAGTCCAAAGGTATTAAAAGCGTGGTCAACACTCTCATTAATAAGCAGATTTTAATCCCTTGAGATCAGCCTTTTGACCAGCCCATTTGATTCTTTTTAGTGATGATTTAACCTAAAAATCCCCCTTTCATTTATATCTTTTGATTCTGAAATCTTTGTCCAAGAGCTATATATATAAAGCTCTTCTCATTTCATTGTAAAATCAAATTTGAGTATTGAATAAAAAGTGAGATTTTTTTTGAGAGCTTTTATGCTTGTTCTTGTTATTTCTAAGTTATGTGAGATTCTTTCTTAGGATGCAAGTGTTGAACCTTTATCTTTGTGTGTGATTCACTTAGGTTTTGATTCATGATCTTATCTCAAAGCCTTTCACATCTTTGAGTGACAATCTTCATTCTATTTAAGCTATCAGTTTTGATTTCTTGTGAAAAAAGCTAAAGTGAAATGCTGTGGCTGTATCATTTAGGAGGAAGAAGAAGCCGACATGAACCGGTGGATTCTCTATGATTTCGGTTTCTCTTTCCTTAATCAAGATGAAAACCGTCTAAGAAGTTTTATATAATGTTTTATTAGGGTCATCAGATATTCAAAACTTTTCGGAAGGAAGCAATTGATTTTGTTGTCGTGGGAAAGAGAGATTGTAGTACTGATTGAAGTAAAGTGCCATGTGTCTTCTTTTGGCTTTTCTTTGCCGATGATGTGGTGTGCCCTTTGAAGAGAAACTGCTACTTTATTTATAGATAATCCTCCCTTTTAGTTATTCAAAACCATAATTTGAAGAAATGACTTCAAAACTAAGAAAAAATTCTAAAATAAAAATGTTATGATTAAATAATAAAAATAGTCACATTAGGTTGAATCTATAGATTTTTGGAATCTATAATTTTTTTGAATCTAACATATAAAACACACATAAATACATATCTAAATTTTATAGATCTACCTTTAAAGAAGTGAAAAATCTCCTAGACTATATTTGAGAAGTGATTTTGCCACATGTCTTTTCTACGATCATTTTCATAAAAATAATATGATATGGCTACTAAAATTGATGACATGTCTTATAGATTAATATGACATGGACAATTATATTTAATGTTAATTTATGTTTTTGGTAAACCTTTTAAAATATGGTAATAACTCATATATTACATTTATTTTCGATTTATATTTTTTGACTTTTTTAAAAATATGGTAATAACTCATAAATCATCATTAAAATAAATATATTCAGTTATGACATTTCAAATTTCGAAATATCATTTAAATTAAAAATATTTTAAAAATATATACATATTTTTAGAAAATTGTAAAAGTTAAATCATAAAATCATTAGTTTCTTATAAATATTTTTTAATTTTAATTTTTAAACATTATGAAATTTTACATCCCCTAGACTATATTTGAAAAGTGATTTTGCCACATGTTTTCTCTACAATCATTTTCACAAAATAATATGACATGGCTACTAAAATTGATGACATATCTTATAGATTAATATGACATATACAATTATATTTATTGTTAATTTATATTTTTGGTAAAATTTTTAATATATGATAATAACTCATATATTACATTTATTGTCGATTTTTATTTTTGGACTTTTTAAAAATATGATAATAACTCATAAATCATCATTAAAATAAATATATTCAATTATGGCATTTCAAATTTCGAAATATCATTTAAATTAAAAATATTTCAAAAATATATACATATTTTTATACATATTTTTAGAAAATTATAAAAATTAAATCATAAAATCAAATTAAATCGTAAAATCATTAGTTTCTTATATATATATATCTATAGATTTTATAAATATTGTTTAAATTTAATTTTTGACAATTATGCAATTTTACATATTTATTTAATATATTTAATTAAAATAAATAGATAGAAAAATCTACCAAAGATTATAATTTTAAATATATACATGCACAATCTTAAATATAATTCAAAATAAACAAAATTGTTTTTATCTTAATTTTAATGTCCAGTTAAATCAAATTTATATTAAAATATTAATAAGAAAAAGAAAATTTATAATATTAATAAAAAAATTAAATATAATTTAAATTTTTTTACTGCATATGGTGCATGAAAACACCTAATAAGAACTATGTAATGAAAAATATGAAAAAACAAGATAAACTGGTGATAAAAAACATGAGATAAATAATTAATAATTAATATAAGTTTGGTGTTTTCAAGTTTTAAAAAATTAGAATGAGGTTAGAGATTTTGAAAATGAGAAACATACATTGTTGTTGCAGCCATTTGAAAAGAAGATATAATGTGTAAATTTTCTTTATATAAGGAGACAAAATTCTAATTAGTTTTTTTTTTATCAAACCTTCCATTAAAACCTTAAAAGAGCTTACATAAGAGAGTTTTCAACCTCATGGAGATTGTTAGACAACACAAACAAAGCGTTTTTCGCTAGCTTATCCGCAGGATCATTACAAGATCGAGCAATAAAGCGGAAAGAGATAGAAGTGAAGGATGCACTCAACACGCAGAAGTCATGGAGCAATCCTCGGAGCGATTTCACAGTCGTGGTACCTGTGATTGCATCGATAAGACTTTTAGCATCTGAACAGCAGATGACGTCTTTAATACCAGAGGAGATGGCCTTCAAGAGGCCAGCTTTCATCGCTAAAGCTTCTGCAACGAGGGCTGAAGCAATGTAGCGTTGTTTTTCGGTTCCTTGGAAGACAAGATTGCCTAGTGAGTCATTACAGACCCAACCAAGTCCACCTGCAAAGGTAGAGCAATTCCAAGCAGCATCGGAACATAACAAGTATGTATTAGCTGGAACCTGTGGAAGAGAGTTCGAGAGTGGAGAGTCTTTAGTTGAAACAGAGACATGCTTTCGGATTGGGAGAGAGGATTGCCATTCCTTAGCTGCTTTTATAGCTTTCTCTAGCATCTCTGATTCCAGGAAAGACTTATCCTCGAACAGGAGCTGATTTCTACTCGTCCACAATACCCATAAGATCCAGGGATATAACGGAGTAGTCAGACCAATAGGCGGGAGATTAACCATACGGGTACAGGTTACAAGTACTTCTTCCACTGATTGGCAAGAGGTGATGAGGGGTTTGTTCTTTGCAGGCACTAGCTCCCAGACCTTCTGAGCCGTTGTGCAAGCTAACATAACATGTAGCAGCGTCTCCGGTTCACCGCATCGCTTACATTTACCCTCTACCTGTATACCCCTCTTTGCCAACGTCTCTCCTACTGCTAGCGCTTTGCTTTTCAGTTTCCAGAGAAAGTGGCGAAGCTTTGGAGAGCATTGAACATTCCATATGCATTTCTTCCAATTGAACTCATCAAGGGAGTTACCATTGTGAATCTTTGCCAAAGCGTACCCTGACTTGGTGGTGTACTTCCCGATTTCTCATGGAGCCAGATTAAGTCATCGTCAAGTAGGGAGTCACTTGGTGATAGCTTCCTGATGTGGGCTTCATAGACTGGGATTCTTCATCTGATTTCGTCAATATTCCAGTGAGCTGATCCTTCCATAAGTAAATCACTAACTTTTAAGTGCTGATCGAGCTCTGTGGGTGGTCCTATCGGCCTGACTTGGTTCTCTGTCGATAACCAATAATCACCCCAAACCTTTATACTTCTTCCGTTACCAACGGACCATCCCATGCCTTTTTTGAGAACCTCGCGACCTGCTAATATTCCACGCCATCCATGGGAGGCTGCATTTGGTGCTGAGCAGGAGAGAAAATCAGAAGAGTGACAATACTTCTTAAGTAAAATTCTCCCTAGCAGGGAAGAAGGATCCTGCAGAAGTCTCCAGGCATGTTTTGCTAGCAAGGCGTCGTTGAAGATTTCAATCTCACGAAAGCCCAGTCCACCCGCACTTTTTGGGCAAGTTAGTTTGTCCCAAGAGACCCAACTCCTCTTTCTGGTGTCTGGTTTTGCGTCCCACCAGAATCGCGTCAACACCGACTGAATCTGCTTACAGAGAGAGGCCGGGAGCTTAAAGCATGACATAGTGTAGGTGGGCATAGCAGCCAACACTGCTTTGAGGAGGACCATCTTCCCAGCACCCGATAAGTAGCGGGTCGTCCAGCTTTGACTTCTCTGCTTTATCCGGTCTACTATGGAAGAAAAAATATCTCTTTTCTTTCTACCAAAGTGTTCCGGGAGTCCCAGATATTTGCCAATCCCACCTTCGTTGCTGATGTTGAGTTCTCGTTTCACTCTGATTTTGCATTCCTGGTTCGTTTTAGACGAGAAGGTGATGGATGATTTGGCTCGGTTTATGCACTGCCCCGACGCCTTCTCGTATTTAAGCAGAATGGTGGTGAGAGTAGCACAACTTGCCGCGTTGGATTTTCCGAAGAACATTGTGTCATCCGCAAACAGCAAATGATTTATCGGTGGGCAGTGTCGACCAACTTTCACCCCCGGGAGAGTCCCATTTTCCTGCGCCTTATTACATAGCCCGGAGAGAACCTCGGTGCAAAGGATAAACAGGTAAGGGGAGAGAGGATCTCCTTGTCGCAAGCCTCGGGAGGGGACAACTTTTCCTTGCGGGCCTCCGTTGATTAGGAAAGAATAAGAAACAGAGGATACACACTCCATTACCCATTCTGTCCAAGTCTCATGGAAACCCATTCGCTGAAGCACTTCCCGTAGAAAGATCCATTCAATCCTGTCGTAAGCTTTGCTCATGTCGGTTTTAACCGCCATAGCAACTCTCTTTTTTGCTCCTGATTTCCTCAAGTAGTGAAGGACCTCGTGGGTAATCAATACATTGTCAGAGATTGATCTTCCCGGCACAAAGTCCGACTGAGATGGAGAGATCAGGGTATTGAGGAGCGGCTGAAGCCTCTTCGATAGGATCTTTGCGATGATTTTATAGTGTGTGTTACACAAAGCTATAGGTCTGTAATCTGAAACTCTCTTGGCACCAATCAGCTTGGGGATTAGTCTAATGTGTGTCTCGTTCTGTCTCGGTTGCAGAATCTTTGACTCGAAGAAAGCTTTGATATCCAGGTACACGTCATCTCCTATAACATCCCAGAAAGTTTGATAGAAGTCCGCAGAGAAGCCATCGGGGCCTGGCGCCTTATCTGGGTGAATTGAGAAAACAGCTTGTTGTACTTCAATCTTCTATGGGATCTTAACCAGCAGCTGATTCATTTCAGGTGTAACTCTGGTAGAAATAGCTTCAGAGACCACTGCAGAAGGGTCAGCGCTTCCTGCCGTGAACAAATGTTGATAAAACAGGGAGAAGGCCTTAACGATGTGATCCTCCTCAAAGAAAGCTTCCCCTGTTTCATCCTCAATGATTGAGAATTTGTTACTGGCGCGACGTCCCCTGGTAACTGCGTGGAAGAAGGCTGAGTTACGGTCACCACCGTTTAACCATTGAATCCTGCTTCTTTGCCGCCAGAAAGCTTCATCCTCAGCATAAGCATTTTCCAAGACCGTCTTTAGTTCAGAGATTCGATCATTATCTGGAACTGAGGCAGAAAGCGCTTGTTCGAGTAGAGCCTGATTAGAACATATGTGGACTTTTGCTGCTGCAGCTTGTTCCTTTGCCCACTCTATAAGCTTGTGTCGTACATGGTTTATCTTGGTCAGAACAGAGTCTGTATCCGACGCTTGCCAGGTAGTTTCCACTAGCTTCCTGATCTCCGGTTTGCCACTGAGTCTTCTATCATAGCGGAAATTGCCTTTTTTCTTTTTTAAATGTTGATCAAAGTGAGTCAACAGGGGTCGGTGATCAGAACCTTCAAAGCGAAGGTATTCACTTCTAGCAGCCGGGAATAATTCCATCCAATCAATATTGGCCATTGCTCGGTCTAGCTTGGATTGAATGAAATGTGAGTACCGAGTACCCCTCCATGAGAGTGAGTTTCCTGAGAATTGCAGGTCCCACAATCCTTGTGTTGACACGAAGTTGCGGAAAGAGAGGAAAGAGCCTTCCCATCTCAACGGGCCGCCAACTTTTTCCGAGTTGTCTAAGAGGTCGTTGAAGTCTTCGGTAAGTAGCCATGGGCCAGACCTTCCCTGTCCAATCTCTGTCATCTCCTCCCAGAATCTTGGACGGTTTTCTCTATTCGGAGCTCCGTAAATGTAAGATACATAAAACTTTTTCTTATTGAACTCGATGCAAGTATCAATTACATTAGGTGATGAGAATAAAACTTCCAACTGGATGTTGTCTTTCCATGATAGCGCAAGGCCGCCACTCAAACCCACTGGAGGGACAGTAAAATGGTTTGTAAAAGCAGAGCCTCTGTACATTAGGTAGACGTCCTCATCCTTCTGTTTTGTCTCCATTAGGAACATTATGTCTGGAGAGTCCTTTGTTCTGAACTCCTTCAGACGACGAACTGTCAGGTCGCTCCCGATACCTTGACAGTTCCAGCTCATATTGACTAAGGAAGAGGTTTTGGAGCGGACCGAAAATCCGTTCCTTTCTTCTTAGTCGCTGGGATCATCGGAATCTTGGGTTGAGAAGTTCCTGCTTCTTTTGATGAACCCGCTGTTTTGCTTCCAACTTCCTTTCCATGTCTCCGTTTGGGAGAGGGATTTGCTTTTGTAGTGCGGCGTCTTTTAACAGGTGTTCCCTGTCCAGAGCTCCTCTGACTTTGTTTGCGTGATGCTGTTGCGACTTTCTCTGAGTTCCTACCAGTTTTGGACCGAGACGAAGCTTTAGGGTCGTTTGGAGGTAGTCGGAGGTTAAGACTGTCGTCATCTTCCAACGTAAACAGGGGTCCCAGCCGCAAGGAGACGTGAACTCTGTCCTCACTGAGGGTTCTAATAGGAGAGCGGTCTTGAGAGATATCATAGGGAGTGCCAGCAGCTGGTACAAGATAATATGATATGGCTACTAAAATTGATGACATGTCTTATAGATTAATATGACATGGACAATTATATTTAATGTTAATTTATATTTTTGGTAAACTTTTTAAAATATGGTAATAACTCATATATTACATTTATTTTCGATTTATATTTTTTGACTTTTTAAAAAATATGGTAATAACTCATAAATCATCATTAAAATAAATATATTCAGTTATGACATTTCAAATTTCGAAATATCATTTAAATTAAAAATATTTTAAAAATATATACATATTTTTAGAAAATTGTAAAAGTTAAATCATAAAATCATTAGTTTCTTATAAATATTTTTTAATTTTAATTTTTAAAATTTATGAAATTTTACATCCCCTAGACTATATTTGAAAATTGATTTTGCCACATGTTTTCTCTACAATCATTTTCACAAAATAATATGACATGGCTACTAAAATTGATGACATATCTTATAGATTAATATGACATGTACAATTATATTTATTGTTAATTTATATTTTTGGTAAACTTTTTAATATATGATAATAACTCATATATTACATTTATTGTCGATTTTTATTTTTGGACTTTTTAAAAATATGATAATAACTCATAAATCATCATTAAAATAAATATATTCAATTATCGCATTTCAAATTTCGAAATATCATTTAAATTAAAAATATTTCAAAAATATATACATATTTTATACATATTTTTAGAAAATTATAAAAATTAAATCATAAAATCAAATTAAATCGTAAAATCATTAGTTTCTTATATATATATATCTATAGATTTTATAAATATTGTTTAAATTTAATTTTTGACAATTATGCAATTTTACATATTTATTTAATATATTTAATTAAAATAAATAGATAGAAAAATCTACCAAAGATTATAATTTTAAATATATACATGCACAATCTTAAATATAATTCAAAATAAACAAAATTGTTTTTATCTTAATTTTAATGTCCAGTTAAATCAAATTTATATTAAAATATTAATAAGAAAAATAAAATTTATAATATTAATAAAAAAATTAAATATAATTTATGTTTATCTGTTAAAAAATATTTTAAATTTTTTTACTGCATATGGTGCATGAAAACACCTAATAAGAACTATGTAATGAAAAATATGAAAAAACAAGATAAACTGGTGATAAAAAACATGAGATAAATAATTAATAATTAATATAAGTTTGGTGTTTTCAAGTTTTAAAAAATTAGAATGAGGTTAGAGATTTTGAAAATGAGAAACATACATTGTTGTTGCAGCCATTTGAAAAGAGGATATAATGTGTAAATTTTCTTTATATAAGGAGACAAAATTCTAATTAGTTTATATACTTTCTGTTCGCAAGTCTTTTTGGAAGTCTGATAGAATAAAATGCATTAGAAGACTTCTCACTTCTAAACACTAAATTTATTATTCTTCTGAGATGAGAAATCTTCTAATACATTATATTTTGGAAAACTTTCCAAGAATTCTTCTAATACCTAAATCAAATAACTAACTAAATAGAAGCAAACACTCCACTAAACATAAGATCAACTTATAAAGTATCTAATGTATACAAAACTAAACAAATACATATCAAATTTAATTTCTTACCTTTATGATATCACAAAATTCTTTTTTATCACAAATATAAATTCTAAGAATAAAACGACCAAAATATTTCATTAAAGAAGTAAATATATACATATATCTCTAGAATTAACTAATACAAACCTTAAAACCTTAGAGATAAGAGGTAAGGATTTGGATTAAGGTTTAAAATTTTATAAAATAAAAAATAAATATTAAAATTTTGAAAAAAATAATTCAAAAAATAATTTACAAAAGAAAATTTTAAAAAGAAAATTGAAAAAAATTAAAAAGTAAAATTATAAAGAATTTGAATTTGAAAACATATAATCAGAAACTATAAAAAAAATTCTTTTTTTCTAAACTTTTTTGTTTGTATTTATATATCTAGAGTTTTAGAGTCTTTTTACCTAGTAGATGAAATATTTGAGTCATTTTCCTCTTTAAAATCTATTTTGTGATAAAATTTTAAAAATAGTTTATTTAGAAAAATTGCCCTAATACAAACTCGTAATTATAAGATACAGTTTTACCAGTGAAATGCGTGCCAACTGCCAAGGGGTCAAAGTGAGCTGGGATGAGTATTACAATTACTCTTTATCTTAATAATCAATACACATGTTTGTTTGGTCACGTGTATCGACGATATTTTGCCTATTTGGAGAAACTTGTAAGGAAAGGGCAAGATAATGTTACGCCGACTCCTTTTCATTTTATTTAATCGGAAAAGAAAAACGAAATAACGAAGACTCTTATTCGAAGCTACACAAGCCATAGCTCCTGCTATTTCTTCCCGTCTCTCTCTTCTTTGACTTTTTTTCCCAGTTTGAGGTGGTTCGCTCTGACCTCAGCTTCATCTCTTTTCTTTTCTTTTATTACAACGAGATCAATTATTTTCTTGACTGGTATAGGTTTTGATTGAGCTTTTGTCTAATAACTTTTCTTTCTTCCTTTCCGAAATCTTTGACAAAATTTAGGGTTTTTTTCTAATCTATGATGTAATGATTTCATATATTGAGTTCTTTTGGCTGAACTCATGATGTTTCCTTAGTTTGGAGTGTATTAAAAGCTAATCTTTCTCTGTTTTTTTTTTGTATGGTTTAAGTTTTTTTTTACAGATCATCAGATTTGGTTTCATATTCAGACGCTGAGATTTCAGATTCCTGAAAGATCTGGCTATTGATCGAAAGAGTGAAACAAAAAAAATGGACTACCCTGAAAGTTATCGGATAACGTTTACTGGAATCTTGGTTGCTTTTCTTGAATTAGCATTTGCTTATTGTCTATTATGTGTATCAGCTTTGGTCTTTATTGCGTCCAAGTTCTTACTCTATTTACCTTGTCCCTCTTCTGGAATGCTTGGGTACCAAAACGTCCATAAACTTCTCTTTGACTTGCCATTCGAGATCATACTCCGAATCCAGAAGATGGCCGTTGCCAGTAGAACAAGCGTTTGGCATCATCAAGACCAAGAAGAAGAGAGAAAGAGTTCGGTTGGTAAAGATAAGAACTTGGAATTAATGAATAAGGTGAGATTGCTTGAAGAAGCTGTTGAGGAAGAGAGGTTGGCTCGATCTGCTCTAATCGTGGAATTGGAGGAAGAAAGAGCGGCTTCAGCGTCAGCAGCTGATGAAGCCATGGCTATGATTCTGAGGTTACAAGCTGATAAAGCTTCACTTGAAATGGAAGGGAAGCAGTATGAGAGAATGATTGAGGAGAAATTTGCATATGATGAGGTAGAGATGAATATTCTCAAGGAGATTTTATTCAAAAGGGAGAGGGAAAAGCATTTTCTTGAGAAGGAACTTGAGACTTACAAGCACATTGATGATGATGATGATGATGATCAAGAAGCGATTGTGTATGATGTTCATGTCATTGAAAATGATAATAATGCTAAGAAGAAAGATGTTGACGCAGCAGAACATAAAGTAAGGGACTGTGATGATCAAGTGAAGCAAATGGATGACTTATTGAAGGATAGTGATTCATCAACATAACCTTCTTAATAAAGTTTTTCTGTTGGTTGTAATATCTTTGCTATCTTGCTTACTCTGTTTTCTGTAATGTGGTTTGGGTAGACTTTGTATAAATTTGTGAAAATATTAATGTACAACTTTGTGACATCTGTAAACGCATCAAATGATATTAAGATCGCTTTTATTTGTATTAACAAAACAATTTGAGTTTTGAAAACAGAGAGGGTCTCTGCCATGGCACTAACAAAACTAAGACGGTTTCAGTTGGCTACAACTGATGCGCTAATAGATGTCGGTTTTTCTTCAATCTCTGATCTGCATTGGTCCTGAGCTTATTAAGTTGCCTCTTACGCTCGTATCACTTGTGGCCTTTCCCTTCTCTTCAGCTCAAGTTCTTGTTCAAATAACTACTTTTATGATCTGTCCAGGGGTTATTTATAAGGGTTCTTAAAGGAAACAGAGCTGGTATCAATAGACTCATTGTGGCAAAAAAAAATCAGAAAGAGAAAGATAGACTCACTTTAATGGTTCCAGCCAACCTTAGACGATAGACAACCCAATAAGCAGTACTTGTGGCCACTTTAAAGTCTCAAAACCCTGATTACCAAATAAGCTGATCATTAACAAATTTGAACATTTATTATCTAAATCATTAAAACAAAACATAACATAACACAGAAAAAGGAGATGCTCTTCACGCTTCATTGTGTGGAATCATCCTGTAAACATAAAACGAATTAACGAAATTATCAATTTCACGAAACCTAAAAATATAAAATCGTATAATATGTATTTCGTATGAATGTAATAATTTCGTGCTCCTTCTCAACTTAACCAGCCATACCTCCATACTCAAAAGCTCAATGTAGCATTGTGGTAAGTGTCTGCATACTTTTGTTCTCTTATAAACGTCTGTGTATAAGGTCTGATATATGTATATGTTTAATGTCTGTTATATGTATATCTTAAGAGAATTTTACACAGAGAGTCACTTTTGTACTTATATATATCAGAAAAAGTCACTTCTTTATACCAGAACACTTTTTCTCAAATACCAGTTAGAAAGCAGCCTTCCTAGTTCACACTCAACCATGGATCTCTTTAACTGAACCAGGCAATTGGCGGGATTTAATTTCAACCACTGATCTTTAAAAATAATCGACGGTCCAGATTTAATTAAATAGATCTGGACAAAACAGATCTCTGTCTCCATCCCGACCGTTAGATCCTATATATTACATTTCTCAACCGACGGCTCAGATCTACTCATAGTTTTCACCTCTTTTCCACCATCTTCACCGTCGGAACCTTCGATTTTTTTTTTCACTTCTCCCTTATCTCGTTTCACCGTCGTCGTCCAACCGTTTGAAGCTCATAATTCTTGCTAATCACTCACTTAAGGTTAGTTTAGGCTCATAAACTTGATTATTAAGTGTATCTATGATTTAATCCTCACTGATTCTTCTCCTTGTTTCATTTTGTTTCAGCCACCGGCCATGGCAGAACATCGTAAGAACTTATGATAAAGAAAAAGGTTGGTGACGGCGGAGTATGTGAGTTAATGGAGGAGAAGAACTTGAAAATGTATGTGAGAATATATATTTGTACGTGTATACACATAATATACAATATTCGTACATGTGTACAATAAAACCTTGTACACAACAACTCTTGAACACCTGTACACGCATAACAAAGAATATAAACAATATTTTATGATTTTAGCACGATAAACCTTATTTGCTAATTTCATTTGAACTGAATGGGGCATGTTCTATAATTCCCAAAGCAATTATCTTGAAAGCCGTATTATTATATTGTCTATATTATGTACACAAAGAGAGAACCGAATACATACTAATCTTAAAGCTTAACATACCAGGAACGATACAGGAATGAACAAATTTACCTCATCACTCTGGTCCGGGAAGAGTGGAGGACCACCATGTGGAGGCTTTAAGACCAACCCACTAGCTCAGTAACATGAGCATCACAGTCCGTAGCTTGCAAGCTGCTTGTGCTCACTCTGAAGCTCATTTACATCACTAGCAACATCTGCAAACTCAGGTGAGATCCTCCCCCAGACGAATAGAAGTGATGCACCCAAATTGATGTCATGGAAAGAATTGAGGAAGTCATCATCACCATCATCATCTGTTCAAAAAATACAAAGTATTGGTGGAAAAAAAAAGTATTGGTGGAGATGAGAAATTAGGAAGTAGTGATTATTTGAGAGTAATTAAGAGACTAAACCTTTCGAAACCGTGCTTGTTAATCTATCAGCGTCGTTTCCAGTGATTAAACCAAGGTGTGTTAAGCCACAATATGCCAATAAAGGTTTTAACTGCATCACCAGAGGAACCCCAGAGTCCACCTTGTCTTTGATGCTAACTGAAAGAACAGCCTGCAAGATCAGATCAATTCTCAGGTATTGAAAGACAGATTCAGAAGAATTCTAGGAAGTATAGAAATGAATTTTTAAATTTAAGTACAAACCGTTATCTGCATCACATAGAGACCAAGCAAAACAACAGACTTTTGAGCCTTCTTCCTTCTCCTGTAAAACAAATAAAAGAGATCACACAATATTTATCAAAGAATGAATCACTTTTGTCACACACACTACACACACCAGTTTTGAAGCAACATCTTTAATGGAAACGGCAATGCCTAGAGCCTTATCAAATAGACCTTCGACTTGCATGTTAGGCTCCAAAGACATGTCCTTCAAAACGTTCAAGACAATTGGAACTGCCACTTTTAGCTGCTCGTAGTGACGTCCCCGAACAGAAATAAAAACTGAAAACAAAAAATAAATAAAAATTTAAACAACTTTTCAGAGCTTTAATTCAGAGTAAAGTGCTCAGGTATTCTTAATGAGGCAAAAAGTGATCTAGAATACTCTCACATGATCTGGCGTACTCTTATGTGTTTTGATACTCTTCCTTTCAATGGTCAATGTCTAAATTATCCTTTGTGTCTAAACCAATCAAAATCATTCTCTCTCTTACTCTATCTTCTTCCTTTCTCTCTCCACTGTAAATCTCAAACCCAGATTTAATTATTCCATTAAAATTCTATTCAATTTGGCATTCATCTTCTCAATTAATTCATTCTTGAAGAGGTTTAATTTCAAATTCGTATTCACAATTAATTGATTAAGAACAATGAGTCTCGATCTATTTGAATATTCAAAATACTGATATAATTATAAATATGAGTCTGTTTTTGTATGACAAAAAATATAAAAAAAATGTATCAAATTATTATTTTGATAAAAAATTAGAAAACGTAGTAAAACTTGTTATACCTATAACTGTACAACTTGGTAAAATCATAATGTACAACTAAGTAAAATTGTGTAACTAAGTAAAATGATACTAACTAAATTGTATAACTTAATATAACTATAATGGTAAAACTATATAACTTGGTAACATTTTATGGTTAAACCGTGCAAGTTCATCTAACTTGTTGTTAATCATTTTGATTTTTACATGAGACGACGAGTTCTTTCACAAACATACACTTTGATTATTAAAAGTACTATTATAAAGCCGGAGATGGTCATGAATGAAATCCAAACGAAGGTAAAGGTAGTTTGTATGCTAGTGGACAAAATATGCAGAAAAATGACCATAAATCCATATACAAATAGGTAAAATTTGAGTTATATGGTAATAAAATCTTTGATACCATTGAAAAAACATAACAACATCTTAAGGTAACTGAGCCAGTGGAAGATGTTGTTATTCGAGATAGAGATAATATAGGTATTGATTTGGATAACGTGGAGAGCATGTAAAAGATTTAGTTGATTGAGCATCACATCATAACTGTTTTGAAATTACTATTTTGAACTGTGAGCTCCGAATATTAAGAACTCTAATTTGTTTCGATTAAAAAAGTGCATACTTGTTCTCGTAAATATTTAAATTCGGGAACCTAGAAGAAAATACACACCACGATTAGTTGTATCTATTATTCAAAATGATTGTTCAATACGATAAAAAAACTAAATAAAACTTAGTAAAACTGATAAAATATAAAAATTTGAAGACACAATTTTTAATTTGTTTGGTTGCTTATAAGTATTATGATTATTATTTGTTAGTATTTTATGATTTAAATTTACAATAATTATAGTTAATTTTTTATCACATAGTTGTGTACTACATAATAGAGGAAATACATTGTTCTTTTATGCTTTTTATCTTAGTGTTGTCCTTGTGACATCAAAAAATTTATATATGCAACAAAATTAATTATGTCACAACATGAGTTGATGGAATTTGATTGTAGGAAACTAAATAAAAGTGGTATAACTATAATATAAATCTTTTGGGTACAGTAAAACTAAAAAAAATGCAAAAAATAGAAAAGTAAAACTTTGAAGCTTTTTGTAAAACTACAAACTTGGTAAAACGTCGACCCAAAAATGCTGTAAAAAAATTTCCCGCTCAAATTTCAGAATTTTCCCTCCAAAAAATTTCTTTTTTTCCAGACCCCAAAAACGAAGTTGGCAACTATAATTGCTTTAATTTTTAGGGTTTTCTCATTTCTATCATCTTTTCAATCCTCTCACCTCATTTTCTCTCATCTCATTTCTTCTTTTTCATCTTTCTTCACATAATCTGCAATTTTTAGATTTTTTTCCAGAAAATAGTGATTAATCAAGAGACAAAACTCTGAAGCTACAGCGGCAGGTGTATCATCCAGAAGTTCTCCAAATCTGATTCAAACCCTTATTTGCAATACTATTGATGTCTCCTTGTGGTTTCTCAAATGACCATGGGGATTAAGGACACAATAATGGAAGACAAATATTGATAGTTGTATGTTGTCTTATTGTTACTGTCATGGTATTTCTGAGATTTTGGTTGTACAATTAATCATAAATTCTATCAAATTAGTTCAGTGATGAGTTTTTTAAGTTTTGAAATTTGACAAATGAAAAATAAAAATTCTGACAAAGTTTACCGAAATGTACAAACAGAAAAATATTAAGTTATACAAAGTTTGACGTACGAAAATGAAAACTTTTGAAATTTTTTACCTAATTACACAAACATGAAAAAAAGTAATACTAAATTTTACGAAGTTTGACAAACAAAAATGATGTACTTAACCAAAATTATTTTAAGTTACACCAAATTTTACAAACATAAATAACAAACCAAGTAACATAAACACAAACAATAAAGTTAGTGTGTTAAAAGAAGAAATTTTACTTCTTAAGACAACTATGAAAAATGGATGTTGAATCCAACTATGGAAATTTTTAAATATAACAATATGATATCTAAGTTTCTTTAAGTTTTACAAAGTTTCAAATATTTATAGCATCTAAATTGTTACGTTTTTCTTAATTTCAAAATTTTAGACAATCTATATTACTTAGTTTCACTTAGTTTCACTTACTTATACATAGTAATAAATCTTAATAAATTAAAGTTATACAAAGTTCCAAATTCAAGAGATGCGACTGTTGCAGTGAGAAGGCGTGTGAGAGAAGTCGTGCTTCCTCAGGGAGTCAATCAAATTACCCTTAAATGGACATGCCACTCCTTGAATCATTAATTACATGATTTTTCTCAAACTAAATATTATCATTATCATTTATTATCTCCAATACTGCTGGTTGCTGTCGTTAAATATATACATTACGTTTTGGATACTAATTATTTCTTGCAAAATACAACAATAGACTATATAAATTTCGTTAAGTTTTACATAGTTTTAAATATTTATACAATCTTAATTATTACGTTTTTCTTAGTTTCATAAATTTAGACAATCTAAATCACTTAATTTTACTTACTTATACATAGTTATATATCTTAATAAGTTAAATCCAAGAGATGCGACAGTCGAGGAGTCTATCAAATCACCTATAAATGGACACGTTTCTGCTTAAATTTGGGTGAGTGGTTCATTAAATTTCAAGGGTTTATCACTTATACAAGTATAACAAATAATTTACGAGATTTCTCTCACACAATAACCATTTTATTTTATCAAAGTTAGACGAACTTGGCTTCTCTCCCTCCTTCAATGATTCATAAGATTCTCTACAACGTAGCAACGACCAGTATCCAAGACTTTGGTTGTGCACGGATTGTTTTTTTCGGGTTAAACAAAATTGGAAGATATGATTACTTCTACAGATCGGCAAGTCTCATTTACATGAATGACTGGCTAGACAAGGTCAATGATGTTCGAATGTTCAGAATTAGTTGCTACCGTGTGGGTAATCCAGAGGCCATATACTTGAGAGGTATGTATGAGTTCTTCATCCTCCATTTAGTTGGTAAGAAAAAAATATATCTTGCTGCTGAGAGAGAGGATGCTTGTTGGCCCTATTTGTATATGGTATGATGAACTTAGCCTTTAGTGTTGATGATGGAGGATTGGTTCACAACTACCATGCTTTTACTCGTCAACATGTTGATTAGATGTTTCAAATCATCAATAGTTGGGAACTCACAGGCCATTGAGATTATGAAAAACCTGCCATGTTTCTATCTATGGCTGAAATGATAGATCCTAATGTGACATATGATTGCTGGTGCTCCAGAATCATAAAATTAGTGTTTGTAGTCACGGTGGAAATGCGATCTTGGTTTCTGGAATTGTGCAGCTTGTGATATACACTTGACTGCTCGTGCATTGCCAATTGAAAATTAATTTTATCTACTTTTAATAAATTTCTGTAAATGACTCTTCACATTTTGTAATTTTTCTAGTTATATCTATAAACTAATGTTTTTTTGAAAAAATCAATAAATATATCAATAACATCAACTGTGTCCAAAAATTAATATAATAAAGCATTACAATCTAAAAGTATGCATTAGTTCAATTTAAATAACTTGTATTAGATACAATGTATATTCATACAATAATATAAGTAGGAATTAATTTCTGTACAGTTACACCAAGTTTACAATTACACTAGGTTTTACAAAGTTTTCGGAAGTTATGGAGAAAGAGATCTGAATTTTGTGGATCGGGTCTGGATAGTCCGCGAAATAGCACTGGTTGGGTTGTAATTATGCAAGTTTCTATTGGTTTCATGGTCTTTTAATAATTTTTCTGATTTAAATAAAGATATATTTAATTTCAAATCCGGTCAGTCTCGGACAGGAGTATCTCAGCTCTTTTTTTTCCGGGCAGGAGTACCTGAGCGTTTGATTCAATTCAGGTGTCAACATAATAATATTCAATTTCAAGACAGAAAATAAAATTTTCTCAGAAAGCAAAAAACTTCAGTATAATACCTTTAGAGAGCCCGTGTAATAAAGGAGTAGAAGAAGTGGAGAGTGAAAGAGAGACCCGTGCAGCATCGAGTGCCTGGTCATTAAAGATTCATAAGCGCCATAAAAGTACAAGAACTTGTTACCTTCTTATATCCAAATATCAGAGTAACAATAGATTACTACTAGTATACTTATTTAACCATTAGCTTGGCCTGATCAGAATCGAATTAACATATCTCACAGAGAACTGAAAGCATGTCACGTGGATTGCATGCTTCCACAAACCGATCAACGATTGCCTCGACTAACTCTAGACATTTGCTTGATAGGCCTGCAAATTTGGAGATAACTTTTATGCTGTCTAGTGTATATTATGCTGTCTACACATTTTCATGCCATAGCCATGGTTATTTCTTTCTCTCGCTAAAGCGTTGGGAACTGATGTTAGAACATTACTTGCAGGTTTTCATTTCTAATAAAAGTAAACAGTTTAACGTCCATTCAACTAGCTTGGATAGTAATGCGATATTCTTAAAAATTTCACTCTAAAATTCTTTAGCGTAACGAGTATCAAATATAAATTCTCGTTTGTCTAGTAAGGTTTGAATATCAAAGGCTTAGAGATGGAAAAAAGCTATCAAAGGCTTAGAGAAATAGAGATAAGTGTACACATGGATAACAAGACCTATGTACACAACTCAAGTATAAAAATTTATAATGTACATAAGGATATTGTACACGCTGTATGCTTGATTATCAGAATAATATACATAGGTATAAGTATAATGAGACTTCTGTACACTTCTTATTTATACAGATGTACATTTGTATAGTGTATATGTGGATAACAAAACCTATGTACATTACCTGTAAACAAATTTACAATGTACATGTGGATAACAAAACCTATGTACACTATTGATTTATACAAATCTACAATGTACATGAGGATACAATTTGGCTTTATCATCAAAATATACACCTACATAACCGTTCTCGAACTCACCACACGGCAGTCCGGTAACAGAGCCAAACTCCACCAAAGAGAACCTCCAAGGGTTGCCTCCAAACACTGGCACACTCCATACCTCTTTTCGTAACCAACTGGCCCACTAGCATAGAGTGAATCATCAAGGAGGAGTAGCTGCACCGCCTAGCAGGTAACTCGAAAAGCTTCCCAAAACATGAACCCACTAACTAGTCCATCTCAGGCATCCCACGAAGAACATCCCACAATGACAAGGTATTCTAAAGTGGAATAGCCATTCAATCACCTGCTAGTGTATCTATCCGCCGCAAACAGTCGCTCAGGCAATCTCTCGTCGGGTTCGTCCTCGGGATTCGGTCCATCTGCAATTCAAAATTTAATCCATCAAAACCACAATTAATCTCCCTCTCCTTGCTCAAACGCTTATCCCGCAGTTTAGATTGAAACCCAAAACCCAAAAAAATCCCTAACAAATCTATGAAAACCCTAGAAATCGAAAAAGACGCCGAAATGTGTCGAACCGAAAACTCACCGGCCACATGCTTTTTTCCTTCCCGTCTCCGGCTCATCGTCATCTCTGTCAGGCCTGCTATCGGATCTCCTCGCAAAATTTCTTGTCGTAATATCTCTCTCACACAGTTACAAAGGTCTCGAGTTTAGGAGATGAGAGAACGGTTCACTGTCTCTCTCCTCACGCCTTCCAAATAATAACAAACCGAAATAAAAAGAAAAAACAAAAAAATCCCAGATTTTGAATTTCAAAACCCACGACGCCAAGTAACCAAAAACCAATCTAGTTAGCAAAAGCGGGGGCACTTTAGTATTCAACCACTCATAAACTGCCCCAGTAGCCCAATGTGACTTAGAGTGATGCCCAAACTCATAAAGTGACCCAAAGTGACAATTTCTCATATCTTAATTTCTGAAACTGGACATTTGACCTCGGCAACTGCGCATGTACTTATTTTTATCTTTTATATGAGTAAAATTTTGCTTTGTATAAATAATATAATATACTTATAATTTTAAATGTATTACACAATTATTATTATACCATTTTAAAATATTATTTACATATAAATTTTACATTGATTAATTATATTTTTATTCTAGTGGTCAATATCGATTGATTATTTGATGTTCTATAACTTTTTCCTTTATTATTAATAAATAACTAGATTTTGACCCGCGCTTAGAAAGCGCGGGATTATTTTTGTTGACATATTTATTACCCTATTTATTTGGTCACTAATATGTTTGTACGCATTTGGTTTTTGGTTTGGTTCTAATTTGTATTTTTTTTTGTTTTCAGATTCATTCCAGTTTGATTTCCATTTCTCGATTCAAGAAATATAAGAATCGTTCGGTTATTTATGAATTTGGATTTGATTTTGGTTTGGTTAACTTAGTTTTCGGTTTGGTTCGAATAACAATGTTAAGAACCCGTTAAAATTTTGAGTTCAATTTGACTATGGTCCGGTTCTTGTTTTTAGATAATTTAGTGTAATTGGGGTAAAAATGAAAATTTTGGAAAAATAACGGATAATTCAGATAAATATAGATATTTTAGCTAAAGAATAATCGAGTGATTCTATTATAGCAGAAAATTAAAATAATTTTAAATATTTTGGATAAAAAATAGTATGAAAATTCATCTTTTGGGTAGAAATATAAGAATTGTTCGGTTATTTATGAATTTGTATTTGATTTTGGTTTGGTTAATTTGGTTTCCGGTTTGGTTTGGAAAACCATTTAAAATTTCGAGTTCAATTCGACTATGGCCAGGTTCTTCTTTTTTTTTTGGATAACTTAGAGTAATTAGGGTAAAATGATGTTTTTTGAAATTTCAGAAAAAATAATGGACAAGTCGGATATATTTAGATACTTTGGATAAAAAATATTCGGGTGATTCTATTTTAGCATAAAATTAAAAAATAATTTCAAATATTTATGATAGAAATAGTAGGGAAATCTGTTTTTGTGTAGTTCAGTTTATAGATAGTATTTTAGAATATTTTATCATTTTAAAATTAAATATAATAAATATTTTAAAAATAAATAGACTGTATTTTGAATATTTGGATATCCATTTGGGTTTTAGTTTGGTTTTGATTTGGTTGTAGTTTTTCTGTCCCAAGATATAGGACTTGTTTAGATATTATAAATATTAATCCGGTGTTGATTTTATTTTTTTTATTTGGAAAATACTATTACTAAGAACATAATAATAAACTAAATTTATTTTAAATGTTTGGTAAATATTATATCATATAATAGATACTTTGGCTAAAAAATGTTCAGGTGATTCTATTCTAGCAGAAATTAAAAATAATTTCAAAATTTTTGAATATAAATAGTAGGAAAATCCTTTTTTCTGTGTAGTTCAGTTTATAGATAGTAGTTTTAGAGTATTTTATAATTTTAAAATTAAATTTTATCATTTTAAAAATATATAAACTTTATTTTGTTTATTTGGATATCCATTTGGTTTTTATTTTGATTTTAATTTGGTTTTAGTTTTTATGTCCCCAAGATATATGAATTGTTTAGATATTTATAAATATTAATCCGGTGTTGATTTTTATTTTTTAATTTGGAAAATACTATTACTAAGAACATAATAATAAATTAAATTTATTTTAAATGTTTGGTAAATATTATATCAAATAAGTATACTATTATAGTAATATTATTATACTTATAGAAATCTATACTCAATTATTCATTTAATTAGGATTACATATTGAGAATAATTGATATATTCTGAGGTGGACAGTAAATACAAAAAAATTAACATATTATAACTTCCATATATTTTCGATTGTAAATAAGGTGGGGTCTGCAATTTATTTTTATATATCAGCTATTTATTTGGTTGTTATAACTAATTTCTATAATTTATTAATTAAAATTAAATGATAATGGCATTCTTGTAAATAGTTTAAAAAACTAAGGAGATGTCTGAAAAATGTTGCTGTTTTAATTGTATTGATGTGAAATATTTAATGTCCTAAGGGTTAAAACAATATTATGTTATAAGTTGGCATATCGACTCAGTCCAGTATGGGTACTTTGGATATCAGATAATTTTTTTTTAAACGTCTGAATCGATCACTATAAATTAATTATGCTATTACAATGATGAAAATATTACAAAGACGATTTTACAGCCGACAATTTTACCACCCTGTGAGAATACACGTCTGATTGCACCACTCTGAGCCGTCCTATGAGATTCATGTTCGATGGTACGCCCTACACCAAGCTGAAGATCTCTTGTAACTTGTTTCTCTATAATTTGCATAATTTGGTATTTTCTGGGGTTTGAACCGTAGACCTCCGAGTGTAGAAGCAATTGAACTCTTAGTCAAACCATTGGACCAAAGAGCTTCCACAATATGATATCAGATAATTTAGGCAATAGATTAGAGGATCTATTTATTGTTTAACTATTTTTAATTCTCACAGAAGTCAAATTTCCTTGAGTACGATGAAGGTTACTACTGGAACGAGAAGAACTAAATAATATGATTCTCCTAGACGATTCCGACCTCATTAACGAACAACAGTATCATGCATTCATACAAATCCAAAACTACGTAATTAAACCTATTTTTTTTTCATTAAAATTTGATTCATTTAAAATATTTAATTCTAAAATAATTAATTCTTTTTATTAGGTTTGACCGATCCGGGAACGGGATCAGCGGATGGATCAACAGTATGATGTACTCGTCCCTCGACAATGGACATCCGACTTTCACCGACTTCCCTCTCGAGAAGCAGCATATGTGGTTTCAACAGTTTACGGTAAGTATTCTATTTTTTACTTATTTTTTACTTATTTTTTTCATCTTTAATATTAATTTTCTACTAATTGTGTTTTATTTTCAGCAACAATTCAACTGGAATGCCGATGATACGTTGTTTATCTATTACCACTTCGTCCATAAAGTTATGGACAACTATGGAAAGCAGATGCACTCGTGGAAGAAGAAGTGGGAAATAAACAAGGTTCGTTTTTATTTATGATACAATTTTTTAATTTTTTAAAATATTTTTTAATTTATTTAACAATTTTTTTTAAAGGTTCCAAAGGGGATGGACCCGACGGTCTGGCGGGAGTTGAGTGAGCATTGGAGTAAGAACGAAGTGAGAGCAACTTCTTCCACCAACTCCACCAACCGCAAGAGCGACCGTAAGGGGAAGGGCATGTACGTCCATAACTTGGGTGCTCAATCTTTAGCCAGTCTGGGAGATCGCTTGGTAAGCTTGTCGGTTTTTATTATATTATTTAAGATTCTAATATTTTTTTCTGCATTTCTTTTAATTACTAATGTTTGTTTAATTTATGTTTTTTTCAAGGCGGAAGAAAATGAGGGGGAGCCGGTTGATCATCTCCGCCTAATAAAGACGGCGTATACCAACAAGAAGACCGGCGAGATTGATGATGGTGTTGTGAGGGATGTGGTCACCCTCATCGACAGTCAGATGGAACAGGAAGTGTCTCAGCTTCAAACCGAGGATGACGATTCGACGGGATCGACCGGCTTGCCTCGGGTTCGGATCAACCAAATCGTTGAAGCGGTAAGTTCATTTTTTAAAGTTCAATCCATTTTTATATTATTTAAATTTGACACTTTCTTTTTCAGTCGGTTCCAAAGAAGAAGGGCCGTTTGTTCGGTTTGGCTCGTCGGTCTCCCTCGGTTCCGTCTGCTTCTGCACCACCACCGTCCTATGTTGATCAAGAAGTCCTTCTAAGCCAGATGAGGGACAAGGATGCTCGCATATCTGCGCTGGAGTCCATGGTGGCGAGTCAAGAGGCGGGCTGGGAGGCACAGAGGAAGCTAAACGAGCAAATGATGGCGATGATGAGGAGCATGAACCCGAACGCCAACGTGGACTTCCCGAACATGCCAGACCCGGACTTCCAAACCCCGTAGTTTAATTTCTTTCAAAAACTTTAAATGTTTTCTTTTCGTTTGTATGACTTTGAATTTTAAATAATATGTTTTCAATTTAAATTTTAATTTTATATTTACGAATTTAAATTTTAAAAATATTATTTTTTAAAAAAATATTTTTTTAAAAAAATTTAATTTTCGGAATATTCCGAGGAACAGATGTCCTCGGTATATACCGAGGGAAGTGTTCCTCGGTATATTCCGAGGGACGGGTTCCTCGAAAATTTTCGAGGAAGGCAGCCCTCGAAAATTTTCGAGGAACCTGTCCCTCGGAAATTTCGACGAACCTTGTTCCTCGAAAATTCCTCGAAAATATTCGTAGGTCTTTTCCCTCGGTATAATCCTCGGTATATACCGAGGGAATTGTTCCTCAATATATTCCGAGGACCTCTTCGACGAAGGACAGTCCTCTAAATTTCCTCGGAATTATGTTTCCTCGAAATTCCGTCACAAAATTTCGAGGAAATTTCGACAGAAAATGAAATTTCGACGAGTTTTTTTCGAGGGACATTTTCCTCGGTATTTCGTCGGAATACGCTTATTCCGACGAAATACCGAGGAAAAAGCCCCTCGAAATCGGCGTGTTTTCTTGTAGTGTACCAACAAGCTGTGCAAGGTACTATAACTGAAACGTACAAAGCCACATGCACATCAATGGAATGAACAGATTACTTGATCCAAGCAAGAGCAATACAACAAATTAAGAAAAGCAAAGAGTTCAGAACAGTCTCCTATTATTCAATACTATGATTCTACATGTTAGGTTACAGTCAAACATTCACCTTTTTCTTATAGTCGGTATATATTGGTCTTTATGAAACCCAGTGCGCATGTTTCCTCAGACTCGAACTCCCAAATGTTCCTTTGTCGTAATCACCCAACAGGCGATCTGTGTTTGACTCGGACATGATTGATCAAACACAAATGTGTGATTTCTCCGTTTGATCAACTGTGTTTTCTCTCTCAGTTTTTAGTTTTTCTATTGTTCTTACTTCGGATTTTTGTGAGTATTTCTCAGTTTTTCTCTCTCAACTCTAAACCATAAATCCTAAATCCCACACTTCATCTCTAACCCTAAACTCTAAAGTCCATCCCTCAATTCTAAACCTTAAACTCTACCTGACCACCCACCTCTTAATTCTAAACCCTAAGTTTAGATTAGTTAACCATATATAGGATTATAAATGTATTTTCCCCTCTTTAAAATTGAGGGTAATAGTGGTTAGCATAAACATGAAATGTGGTATTATGAATGTGGTATTTTTTTTGCAATTTCCCTTTAAGTTTGTAAATATTATAAAGTTTGTTATATTAGAAATTGAAGTATAATGTTAAGAACTTTTTTAGGGTTTAAGGATTCAAAAAACTAAACATAACAATTTTAATTATGTTTTGGTATAAAACATAAATGTTACATATAAAACCATACGCTATCATAGCGTTTCCAAATATACCACTATATTATAATGTTTCCAAATATACAAACATTATGTTAAAACCAGAGGTATGTCAATAATACCACAATCGAAAAATGCTATGATGCCCTGCTATTAAACAAATATTTCTTGTAGTTTTGGGGAAAACACCAGTCTATACCAACCTTGCGAGAAATGCTCACACATGTAAAGATGGCTCATTCATCGACAAACATGCAGAGGCACTGATTCAGGAAGTTGATCAAGCTTTTGAAGAGAAGACATAGAACAGATCTACCTTTGCTGACAGCAAAACTAACTCAACTCGTGCTACACCACATTCACGACGCCTGCTCCTCAACCAAGAATACATCAAGGTAATCTCTTCTCACTTTCTTCTCAGTTTGATAGTGTCTAAAATATATTGAACATGTGAACCTATGATAGACAGACTTTCGTTTCTGATTAGGATAACATTAGGATATTGACTCTATACTTGTTAACTTGTTTAGAACTTCTGCTAGGTTATAGCTTGTTCACATCTGTGAGCATTGTTGTATCGTTTATTGTTTCGATTGACTGAAAAAGGAACATTGGCTCACTTTTGTTTTGTTTCTTGTTCGGTTGTCCACATCTCTAAATCTGTTTAGGCTAATTATTAAGAACACATTTTCTTATTTTCATCATTTGATTCTTTGTATTTCAGCGTGGACATACATGCAAAGGCACCATTTATGGTTCTGAAGTGAATCTTGGACATGGAGATGCATATCAAGGAAGAGATGGCTACAAAAAAAAAGCAACACTTAAAATGATTCTGCATTGTCTCCAGCCTCAAGGTCTCCACCCTCATGGTCTCCAGCCTCAAGTTTTCCAGCTTCAAGATTTCCAGCCTCAAGATTCTCTTCCTAATGCGTTTCTTGCACCATCAAGTCAGCTTCAGCCTCATGAACACCCTCAAGTTCAATCTTAATATCCTGCTCCTGCTCCCACTCAAGCTCAATCTCAATCTCAAGTTCAACATGAACATCTACCACTACTAACCAATCCGATTTAGATAGGTGGTGCAGTGAGGAACTAGGTTTGTAGGTTCAGATGTTGTTGTTGTTTGGCGAAAAAAAAAGACAGTTTATGTCATTTGTGAACCTCTTTTTTTTGTAATTTATAATTGCAAACCCAAATTCAAATTAGTTAGTTTCTTACTTTCTATTATATTTTTTTTATAAATTTATTTTACTATATTTGCAAGAAAAGATTCGTTTCAATAGTGTCACAACTTGACACAGAATATATAGTGGCAATTGTCACAAGTATTATCGTAACACATTTGTCGTAAATTGCACCAAACATTTGTATTTTTTTTTTAATTAGATAGGGGTATCATGGCCCCCACCAAAGTGGGTCCAGACTAACCACGTGTTAGCAGCCTACGTTTTCGGCCCACGTGATGGTCTCTTGTCCCTAACGATGCCAAAAAAAATTAATTCTCCAGTGGCCGAGACTCGAACCCAAATGACTTCACCGTATTGGGTTTCACCTTCAAGTTAATTACCACTTAACCACAAGCACCGGTTCATAAAAAAATTGTAACTAATTTATGGCAAAATGTACGAAAGTAAACAATGTTACTTTTGTGGTAAAATGCTACAGAATAAAGCGTGTAAGTTCCGTTGCAACATGCTATGTAATATTCAGTGGCTATTTTTTAGCAAATTAACATAAAAATTGTGGAAACCGAAATTCACATTGTCGAAAAAGAAAATCTAAGAAACCTTTACTTTTCTTAAGGTCCCGAAAATCTGCTAAGCAAACAACAAGTGATCAAAATGCGAAAACAGACGAAATGAAATAAATCAAAAAATTGAGAGCAAACTACGAATGTTCTTATTTCGAATCTTGGTATGAGCGTAGCGATCATACAATAGGTCCTAAAAGCCTCAGTTTCAAGAGCTGTTTGTGATACCTATAGTTATAACCACCTAAACTTCGAACCTAATTGAGTCGAATCTCGATACAAAAACAAAAGTGCCTATAATTGTTCTAAGTGCCTAAGTTGCTCTAAGTGCCTAAGTTGCTAAGAAAATTTTATGTCTCCCATGCTCCTCACCTTGGCTCTTCATATATTCGCCTCCAAGGTCAGCTGTCTTTTCTTTTCTGCCCCTGATTCGAGTTTATCTCTTTGCGGAAATCTTCCTTATCTCCTCGACCTTCATGTTTGTCTTGCAATTTTACATTTATCTTATTTTCCATTTATGCTCTACCAAAATCGAATAAACCGTCATTGTAGTCTTGGGTCTATTTCATTATGAATCATAAGTGGGCTTTTGTTTAGACATTTTCGAGCCATTTTTTGACTTAAACGTTTTTACAATTTTTCTCAAAAAATCGTTGTTTATGCGTTCTTGGTTCTCATATCGTTGGTTCTTATGAAAACCAATCATATAATTAAGACAAAAATGATGTCAAGTTAACAGTTATCGTTTTTTACAATTGATTTGAACTTTTACGAAAAAACAAATTTTTGTTGTATTATCGTAAAATCTCAACGGCAAAAATTTTTTTGATCGAGATTCAAAGGTGTTGTGGGCACAGGGGGGGGGGGGGGGGTAACCCAAGAATTGATAGAGGTTGGATCCAAGCTACAACCTGAACACAAATAGAATAGATTTTTATGGGTTTTTATAAGTTATATGATGCAAACAGAAGCAAATATGAATATGAATAAGAATGATAATACGAATAAAAACAAGATAAATAAATAAAGGATAGAGATGGTTGATGGATTCAAGTTGCTGGACTGAAGTCTCTCTCAACAAGAACTATGGATGGAAGATGGATAGATATGAGATTTGCTTGCTGGACTGAAGTCTCTCTCAAGCAAGATCAGTGGATGGAATGGAATGATGGACGCCACAAGACACTATGGAAAGGAGTCTTGATAAGTCAAGGTGCTCTGGAGCTGCTTCTCACAAACTCTAAAGACTTAGAACAATAGTTTTAAGAAAACTAGAAAACTGCATTTTCATTCATAAAATTCAAGGGTGATTAACAAAGACAAACTAAATGAGCTTATATAGGCTCGACCTTGGGACTCTCTAACAGTCTAAAAATGACTAAAGGAAAGAAATAAACTTGAAATAAAAATCTTGGAAGCAAGGGCTTTGATGGCTCCATGGAATCTTCCTCTAGCTTGATTTATGCTTTCTTCCAAATGGGAAACTTGTGGGGACTTGTATCTTGATAGCTTCTGAACGTGGCCATGATCTTGAAGTCTTCCTGATGTGTCTCTGAATCTTCTTAATGTAGAATATGGCCGGTGGTCTTGCAAGATTTCAAGAAGAAACTCATTTAAGGCATTTAGTGTCAATGCTGCCAAAAATGGAAGGTTGGTGCAAATGAAGATCCTCCTGATCTCCTCGGTGCTGGTGCAGCTGAGGACGTCTTAAATGTCTTCTGGATGGTTAAGATGGTCTCCTGGACTCCGTAGATAAGTCTGGTATGGACCAAATCGAATTGGTTGACAACTTTCCCAAATTAATGTCAGTTTGACTGGTTTTGGGAAATTGATTGTATCTTGGTATTCCCTGAACCAATTCGCCTGATTCCGGACTCTATGGATAGATAATGAATCCCTCTTGAAGCCCATGATTGATTCTGGAAAGGGCCTCTTCATGGTTGGGCTGAAATCATCTTCTAAAGTCTGGTGCTCGTAGATGGACTGGCTGGAGAACCTCCGGTTTGTAAAATTCATAACTTCTTCCTCCGTGAAGAGTTTCTTGTAATTCCAAGCCTCAGTGAATCCTTGATGAATTGGCCTTCTAGGAAATTTGGATTCATGACAAAAGACCTTCTGGTTGTTGAGATATTCGCCTGGGATTGGACCTATGTCGTTGGTATCTCCAAAGTGGCCGGTTTGGAAGGTTTGATGAGACTCTGGTCGAACCATGGATTTTGTGACCACAACATCTCCTCCATCTTGACAAGGTTTCGACCTCGAAACTTTATATCCTGCACCAAGATAGAGCAAGTCAGCTTTAATTCTCTTTTGAGATTCTAGAACCTTACCTTGGTATTGTTTCGGTTTGGGGATGGGCTGTGCATCAGGTGGTTCTTCTTTCAGCAGATATGATAGGATCACGCCTCTGCTATGTACTTTGGCATTGCATCTCTTCTGAGGTTGATGGCACTCCACACTTCTGGTAGCCTCAGTTCTATTCATCATTGGGGCTGATTCTAATGGCATTGATTCAGCATCTTGTAACTTCATGGATTGTGTTTCTTCTTTTTGGGCTGTGTACTCCCCCTTGGTTCCTGAAAATATTTCACATTCTCTTGGACAAGACAAGTGCATTAATCTCTTCATGGAAATATTAAGAACATGCTGATCAAAAATGAAACTTACCATAGGTTTTGGAATTTGAACAATCAATTGTTCAGATTTTGGTTTCCTCATGTGAGATGGTTCATGACTTACCTTATGGTCTGGTTCCTTAGTAAGCATATAGCTTTCATTTTTACTCCCTGTTCCAAGTACACACACATCAGTGTTAGCATCTAAAGATGGTGTTAAACACTTACCTTGGTGTGATACTTCTAATACTGTTTTTGCTTTATTAAGCATCATGGACTGCTTTGTGTCTTGAACTATCTTCTGGTCCCTCACAAGATTCACGCCTGGTGGTTCATCTCCTTTGAATTCTTGCTCTTTAATACATGTATTAATACTCTTGGACAAAGACAAGTGCATCATACAAGTGGTAGATGATTCATGAACCAAATTATCATGTGTAGGACTTACCTTAGCCTTTACTTGCATAGTATCTAGCATTGGTTTTGCTTTGGTTCTGATCAAAGTGTTTTTGCTGACACTTCTACTTATCTCCGTGGCCTTTGTGATGTCACTCTTCTGGTCTAAACAATGGACAATGGCGTGCCCCTGGTTTGGCTGAAATTTGTCTTGCTGAAGCAAGCCTCTTTGACCTTCTTGTGCTACATCTTTCCTTGCTTCTTTGGAACCCTGAGTTTGATATCTCCTTGGATATATTTCCTGGATATCAGAACTCTTAATCTCTGGTGCAAACTCATATCTCATGATTACCTTAAGATCTCTCCACGTTTTGATAGTTGGCTCCTTGTAAAACCACCTATCATCTACTTCTTGTACCCACCATTTAAAAGCTTCATCTTTTAGTTGATCAATGGCATAAGACAACCTCTCCTTTTTCTGGATGTTGTTGTAGTGAAACCACTTATCAAGGTTTCTTTCCCATCTAAGATAACCTTCTTTTCCTGAAAATTTAAAGAGTTCAACTTTATCAGCAAAAGAGTTATAATCAAACCGAGAATTAACAACATGATGGTTGTGGGTTTTAGAAATTGGAGTATGATTGATCCTTGAAGGATCTGGTGGCTTAGGCTCGACATAGACAGCCTCTGATACATCTCCAAATCTTCTTTTTCCTGGCTGTGGACGTTGGCCTAGTGTTTTGGTTCCTTTCTCCAACCGAGCAGTCTCATTTTTGAGCTTTTGTAGAGCTGCAAATTGTTGGTTCAGTGTGGCCTCCATAGTTTGGCCTTGTTCTTTCACTCCCATTTCTTCCTGCAAACAATCTCAAAGATCAAGTGAAGAATAGAGAAATTCTGGTTGAACCAAAATAAATCAAATGCAATAATGACACTTAAACTAAACCGAGAAAATATGCAATTCTGAACCAAAATGAAATAAACTATGCAAAAAATTATTTTTCTTTTGGTTTTCTGGATGCAAGCTCGAAATTAATTACAATGGAATGTAATGAGAAACAAATGGAAAGAAAATATGGAAACAAATAATGCTGATTTTTTTGAATTTTCTTTAAGATGCAACAATTAAAACCAAATATGCAAAAGATATGAACTATGTTTTAAAACTTTTTATTTTTCTTTTTCTGATGCAAGCACGAAATAAAACAATATGAAATGATAATAAACACTATGGAAAGAAATATGCAATGTGTTATAATCCTAGTGTTCTTGTCTTAGAACAGATCGAACTAGAGAGAGAGAGAGAGAGAGAGAGAGAGAGAGAGAGAGAGAGAGAGAGAGAGAGAGAGAGAGAGAGAGAGAGAGAGAGAGAGAGAGAGAGAGAGAGAGAGAGAGAGAGAGAGAGAGAGAGAGAGAGAGAGAGAGAGAGAGAGAGAGAGAGAGAGAGAGAGAGAGAGAGAGAGAGAGAGAGAGAGAGAGAGAGAGAGAGAGAGAGAGCCGTATGGCTTACAGATGAATGAATTGTTGTTATTCCATGAGTAATGAGTTCCTTATATAGGATTACATAGCTTGGAGACAAAGTCTAATAACTTGGAGTATGGAACAAGTAACTTGGAGTAGGGAACAAGTAAATCTAGAACATTCCATAATAGACATCACACAATATTCATAACACTTTCCCTTGATGTCCATTATGCGTGTAAGATGCTATCTCGTTAAAAACCGAGATTGTAATGCCATAACCGGCTAAAGTTTGTAATGCGTTTGGAATACTGCCTCGTTAGAACCTTTCCATGGTAAACCCAAAAACCCAATGTGGTAAAAACGGGAAGCCATGGATAGGAAAAAGAGTACATCCGCATTACTTCCCCTGAAGTGAACATCACTGAAGGCTTCTCAGTGATCGCATACCAATCTGCTGCATAAGCTTCCTGAGCGTGCATGTTGGTAATGCCTTAGTGAAGAGGTCGGTTGAGTTCTCGCTGGATCTGACTTGGAGTACCTTGACCTCTCCTTCTTTCTAAAGATCGTGGGTGAAGAAGAACTTGGGGAGAACATGCTTAGTCTTGTCACCCTTGATGTAACCATCTTTGAGCTGAGCTATGCATGCCGCATTGTCTTCGTAAAGAACGGTCGGCTCGTCTTTACCATCCGTGATCCCACATGCTGTCCGAATATGGTGTGTCATGAGTCTCAACCAGACACACTCTCTGCTTGCTTCATGGATCGCCAATATCTCCGAGTGATTGGATGATGTGGCTGATATAGTCTGCTTGACTGATTTCCATGAAATGGTCGTGCCTCCATATGTGAAAACATAGCCGGTTTGGGACTTAGCACTGTGTGGATCGGACTGGTAACCTGCATCAGCAAAATGCTTTCATGATATTCATGGTCCATTCAGATCATATGGTTTATCTCTCTTAGATAAATTCGACCATGAATGTCTTTGTATGTCCATGATCTGTCCGGATCATGACATCATCCATAATCCATCCGGATTATGTTCTTGTCCATTATATATCTTATTCATATCCTTTGACCAAAAATCTTTATGAACTTTTAGTATATGTCCATGGTCTGTTCATGAAGTGGCTATTGTATTATAGTTTGAAGCTTCATCAAAACTAAACCACTTTTTGGTCAATAGGACGTTCCTCTCACTTGGATGGTTTAGGTCGGATTTAAGACCTAGAGGAACTGGTCGGAACAAGCTGGATGGATTGGTCGGGAACAATGATGATTAAGGTTGAACTAGGTCGGACATGATCCTAGTCGGTATGGTTCCCTTTGGTCGTGAATCTGATGGATTCTCAGATCATTTGATCAATCTATTCTTGGTATGTTGGATCATAGATCCCACATTCATATACGGCATGATCTCTACTATAGGTCATCGTAGTCTCTTCATAGCCTTTCCAAGAATCAATCATCTTAATCATCCTTTCTTTAAGTATAAACACAAGGAATATATTGACTACTATATGGACTGATCTGAAACGTTCTTATAGAACTTTCTACTAAGCATCACTTAGTCTTATCATATCGTGTGTACATACATGCATGCAGCTGCATTTCAGTCCATGAACAACGCAGGAACGATGTTGTTCTATGAGAACTTCTTTCTCATCTTTCAAGGTATCTTATATTACCTTTATATATATCCAGTGAGATATCAATTGTCTACTACATCTTTCTTATATGCCCAGATATTTATCAATTTCGATATTGGGAAGTAGCATTCACCACATAGGAATTTATTTCCTTGTTCCTTAGTCCCTGTGAGTATCCTTGTGTGATTTAGCCATTCCATTGAATGCTTCATGTAGCAACATGTACGACCACTTGTCTGTATTTTCATGTTCTACTGCTCATGATTTTCTTTTCCTCACAAGACTCATCTGTTCACTGGTTAGATGGCGTCTCACTTATGTATTTGGCCAATACGCCCATCTCATACATTATTTGGGTTTAACTCCGCGTCTCATTATATTCTCTATGAGTACTCTTACGTGGGTTAGTGATCCTTGCATATCTCTTATGCTCAAGTGCTTTCTCTTTATCACTTATGAGTGTGTGTATGTGTCGACACCTTATATATTATGTTCCCTCGCGTTCTTTCGCGTTCTAGACATGATACAATCGATTGAGATTTTATTATTATCAGGATCATTGAATACTTTGTAGTTTGCAAGGCTACATTGTATGATACCTGTACCTTAGGACCGGCCGGTCTTATCTCATTGTCTAGTATGGTTTCTCTTTCATGAACCCGGATCTATCATTATGAGCACCTTAACTATTTCTATCCATGGTTCCTTATATATGGAACATACTGGTCTATCTTGTATAGACTTCTACAACAACTTGATTATGTCTCTACTAGGACATTTATATAGTGGTGCTAAGCTGGTATGACTTAGTCATTTTTTCGGGTCTGTCTGGTTATCATTTTTTCTTTGTTTATGGACGTCCAGTACATATATATCTGGTCCGAGGATCTTTTCCAGGACTTGTATGGTTAAAACCATTCCACTTTCACTTTCTATTTACCAGCTTATAGCTTTCTCCATGATGTTGGATAGTCGGATTCATCTTGTATGTAATCCGTGTACCTTGGCCACAATATGATCACCTTTGTTTGACTCATGGTCTCATTGAATTTGTGGGAGAAAGATCATGTTCTCTTATCCAACATATATTCCTGATTTTCATCTCATCCTTAGATGAGGTATTCCATCCTAGATGGCACATAGGTATGTGGTGGTTTATTCATAAACTCTTAGGATGGTCTATATCTGGATTATGACTCTTTATCATCTTTAGACGGGAATATCTATGCTCACTTTATATGGCCTGATGTATCTTATCTTTCATACATGTATTCTTGTGGTGTACCCAAGCTTATAGACTTTTGAAGTCTCAACCTTATAGGTTATGCCTTATACAGCCAAGCTATAATGCCTTATGGCCTTCGGCCAGGCTTATCATGTTCGGGTTTTATAGTATGGTCATGGACCACACGGAGTGTTTATTTCCCCCTCATGAACATGCTATAAAATACGTTTGATTGTCCTCACTTAAACGTAATGCTTGGACGGCCAGCATGGTTTTAGACCATGATACACGAATTTGTGGTCTGGTCATGATCACGGGTTTTGTCCTCACTACCCTCATGATCAGATTATACTTTCGTGTTGCTTGGAACAATGAAGCCTACTGAGTTTCCCTTGTGTACATGTTTCACAACGTGAGATTTTATGGGATAACTCTTTGTGCCTTAGTAATTTTAAACTTTGCATCAAGTTCAGACCAGGATGGCTAATCCGGTCATGCCATAAAGTGTATAAATTCGTTGGTGAACCTTACTGGTTACCTAGGCTTTTATGCCTTATCACACTGATCCTTAGCATAGTATTAGATCAGTAGGGAGAATGTAGTCTCGACTTCTCTTATATATATGCCTTAGGCGATTTTCATAAGCTAAAGGGACATTTCCTTTTGCTTTGCCCATTGGTTTATTATAGAAACCATTTTGATGTGGCTTGTAATGCCATTTCGACCTTTACTCCCTCCTCGGCCATGATTGGATCTACAACCACGGTTATTGTGGTATCCTTGTCCACGGCCAGTGGGGATTTTGAGTCTTTCTCAATGGGTCTTAGGTGATAAATTTCCTCCCTCTTAAGGCCATGCCTTAGGCGTGGTGATCTAAACATACTCTTCTCAAGTTTTCATTCTCATTTGTCAATCAAACAAAAAAAAAATTCAAGCAAATCAATCAAGATAAAAGAAAAACTTTTATTAATGCTATGAAATTTGAATGACAAATTATATTTAAAACAAAACAGTAAATCATAAGTATGAAATCAGAATGTCAAAAGGCTTAAACAATAGCCGGCCAGTCCATAATAATATCTTGGACGTGGCTCACATTTTGTTATTTATTCAATGAATAAACCAATCTCATCATCTATATGAGTCCACCCGAATTTTCTTTTCTTAGCTTCTTCAGCATCACCGTATATCATCTCACATTGATACTCGGCACTTATCTCCATAACATAGTCGAGTTTGTCGAGGTTGACTTTCCTTTTCTGCTTCTTTTCCCCAAGAGCTGAAAGATATGAGAGAAGGTCGTAATAGGTTGTGAAACCTTTAGCCTTCTGTGATAACAACACTTCCTTTGAATGGATCGTGTCACGAGTCTTGCTTAACAAGTCATAGTTTGTTATCACCTCACCACATAGTTTAAGACTATAGGTGATTCTCATAAGATCAAAGTGATAGTCATCCACGGATTCATAATCCTGGAACCTCAGAGCCTTCCATTCTTTCATGGACTCATCTAGTAATGGCTCGAAGAACATGGTGTTCAATCTCGACCAGAGATCGTAAGGATCATTGATGTAGCTGCACTCATCATACAGATCCTTCACGAGATGCTTTCTCATTATCAAAACAGCTCTACGCCTTTCATATGCAAGGGTATCATTGCCGTATTTGATACACTTCCCAAGTCCTTTAGACTTTAAATCGGCTGAAGTGTTCATCGCCCAATCAAGGTAATTGTCTCCATTGAGATCAAGGTCTGGGTAATCCGAGTGATGGAGTCTCGACATCTGAATCATATCAAAATGACTTGTGTTAGTACATACAATTTTTGATGCCATTGGCTATCCAAGAAATAAAAAGGCACTTGGCCAGTATGTAAACAATAAAGCCATATGGCTTGTGTGACCAATGCCATTCGGCTATTACACAATTAAGATCACACGGCCAGCAGACAAATAAGAGGACCACACGGCCAGTTTGCATTCTCTTTAGAAATTTATTTTTCTCATAACTCATCCATCTCTTAATCAACTTGTTTGATTTATAAATCCCTTGAAAATAGTGGGATGGACGAGTGCATGGTCTAGCCATACCATATGGTATGCTACATCGCCCCATGCTTTTTAATGGTCTAGTAGTACCATTCGGTACACTTCCTCGACCAAATAAAACGGATCGTGATTTAGCTGCACTGTAGTGCGCATCATCGATAACCGGTGATTGTGGATCACTGTGGATCATCAAGGATCATTGATATGAATGCAAACAAATTTTTCTTTTCTTTTTATGATTGAAATGAATCAAACTAAACAACTGGTCGTCTCCTACCTCAAACTTTTTATGGTTTTCAATTTTATGATGAACAAAGAACACAAAATGCAAAAACTGTTTTTTTTTTTTGATTTAAGATGAAAACAAATGCAAGCAAATGAATGATGTAAGGATAGAATGGACCTGATTCAGGAGCTTTGAGCTCTGATACCAAAATGTTGTGGGCACAGGGGGGGGGTAACCCAAGAATTGATAGAGGTTGGATCCAAGCTACAACCTGAACACAAAGAGAATAGATTTTTATGGGTTTTTATAAGTTATTATGATGCAAACAGAAGCAAATATGAATATGAATCAGAATGATAATATGAATAAAAACAAGATAAATAAATAAAGGAGAGATGGTTGATGGATTCAAGTTGCTGGACTGAAGTCTCACACAACAAGAACTATGGATGGAAGATGGATAGATATGGGATTTGCTTGCTGGACTGAAGTCTCTCTCAAGCAAGATCAGTGGATGGAATGGAATGATGGACGCCACAAGACACTATGGAAAGGAGTCTTGATAAGTCAAGGTGCTCTGGAGCTGAATCTCACAAACTCTAAAGACTTAAAACAATAGTTTTAAGAAAACTAGAAAACTGCATTTTCATTCATAAAATTCGAGGGTGATTAACAAAGACAAACTAAATGAGCTTATATAGGCTCGACCTTGGGACTCTCTAACAGTCTAAAAATGACTAAAGGAAAGAAATAAACTTGAAATAAAAATCTTGGAAGCAAAGGCTTTGATGGCTCCATGGAATCTTCCTCTAGCTTGATTTATGCTTTCTTCCAAATGAGAAACTTGTGGGGACTTGTATCTTGATAGCTTCTGAACGTGGCCATGATCTTGAAGTCTTCCTGATGTGTCTCTGAATCTCCTTAATGTAGAATATGGCCGTTGGTCTTGCAAGATTTCAAAAAGAAACTCATTTAAGGCATTTAGTGTCAATGCTGCCAAAAATGGAAGGTTGGTGCAAATGAAGATCCTCCTGATCTCCTCGGTGCTGGTGCAGCTGAGGACGTCTTGAATGTCTTCTGGATGGTTAAGATGGTCTCCTGGCTTCCATAGATAAGTCTGGTATGGACCAAATCGAATTGGTTGACAACTTTCCCAAATTAATGTCGGTTTGACCGGTTTTGGAAAATTGATTGTATCTTGGTATTCTCTGAACCAATTCGCCTGATTCTGGACTCTATGGATAGATAATGAATCCCTCTTGAAACCCATGATTGATTCTGGAAAGGGCCGCTTCACGGTTGGGCTGAAATCATCTTCTAAAGTCTGGTGCTCGCAGATGGACTGGCTGGAGAACCTCCGGTTTGTAAAATTCATAACTTCTTCATCCATGAAGATTTTCTTGTAATTCCAAGCCTCAGTGAATCCTTGATGAGTTGGCCTTCTAGGAAAATTGGATTTATGACAAAAGACCTTCTGGTTGTTGAGATATTCGCCTGGAACTGGACCTATGTCGTTGGTATCTCTAAAATGGCCGGTTTGGAAGGTTTGGTGAGACTCTGGTCGAACCATGGATTTCGTGACCACAACAAAAGGAGAAAACAGTGAGAGTCCCACTATCTCCCATAGAGATCTATGATGGCGATGAGAGCCCATGTAAGCTATGTAGGATATTTAAGAACTCATGTGAGTTATGTGGGCGATTTAAGAACTCGAGAGTTGAGAGAGAGAGACTATTTAGGAAAAAAAGAACTCCCACTTTACCGAATCGATCTCGTTCCCAGTTAAAAGAAAAATATCTCGAGCATGTTAAACGACAAAAAGAAAAAAAAGGAGACACGTGTCATTATTGGGCAAATAAGATGAGGTTACTGTAACGTGTGGTCATCACACTTACGCTTCCTTCTTTCTTTCTACCACCTCCCCTCCTCATCCCTTTGCCTTCTCCGATCTCTATTTATACCGTCTTCGACAAATACGATTACTAAAATATCTAATCTTTTTGTGTTGCCCACAAGAAAAATAAATATCTTGATTCTATCTCTTGTAAAGATAATTTTTGCATGAGATTTAGTAGCCATGGTTACTTTGACGAAGCTTCAAGTATACCCACGATGTTTGGATCACCGACTCGGATTCATGGATCATCAACGGGTCGGGTCAAGATTGGGTGTTAGAGAGCGTAACCATAGGGTTTATGTGCCTCGGTGTGAGAGTAATTTAGAGAAGAAAAAGGTTGAAAGAGGGAGAAAGCGTGAGAAAGAGGGAAACGGGTTGTGGGATTCTCTCAAATCTGGTGTTAGCAAGTTGGGGCGGCCCTTATCTAAGGATGAGTATAATCAGAAAGTTCAAAATTTAGAGATGGTTTTCTCTTCGGTAAGAGTCTTGACCCTTCTTTTTCAAGTTTAAGTGTAATGAATATGTGTTTATGGTTGGTTTATCTATTTGCAGGTTGCTGTTCAAATTGCTAGATACATTGTGACGATGACGAGCACTGGAGCTATTCTCTTGATTGGGTTTCAATTGTCAGGTTAGTGTTAGTGATTTTGAAAGTTTTTAAATTTGGTCTGGGGCTCAGTTGTGTTTGTGTGTTTATGTTATTTGTAATGAAAAGGTGGAGATAGTTCGATGAATTCATTGGTTTGGTATAGCTGGCTCGGTGGAGTTATCATTGGAACTATGACCGGTGCTAACATGGTTTTGGAAGATCATTACCGAGCCGGTCCACGTAATGTTGTTATAACCGGAAGGTAATTTGTTTGTCTTCTGTTACATTGCCAATTTTTTCTTTTCTTTTTTTTTTCAGTGGTGCTAATGTGTGTTTTGACTATATGTTTTAGCACGAGGGGACTAGGGAAAGCACTTGCTAGAGAGTTTCTTCTCTCTGGAGACAGAGTCATTGTTACATCTCGCAGGTTGTTGTAGCTTCGTATGTGATATAATATGGATTAGTTTCTTTTACTAAATGGAGTCTTATGCTTTGTTTTGTTTTCTAATCAGTTCTGAATCTGTTGATATGACTGTGAAAGAGCTTGAGCAAAACCTCAAAGAGATTATGAGTAAAGCTAGTGAATCAGATAGAAAGAAACTTGGTTATGCTAAAGTGGTTGGTATTGCTTGTGATGTTTGTAAACCAGAGGACGTTGAGAAGCTTTCGAGTTTCGCTGTAGAAGAGCTTGGTTCCATTAACATATGGGTAAAGAAAAGCATTATTTCATTTCTTTAAAAATATTTTCCCTTTAATTTTTCATTACTGAGTTTGTTCTTTGGACAGATCAACAATGCTGGTACTAACAAAGGCTTTAGACCGCTGCTTGATTTCACGGAAGATGATATCAAACAGATTGTGTCCACAAACTTGATAGGATCGATTCTATGCACACGAGGGGCGATGGAAGTGATGAGTAGACAGGACAATGGTGGACACATCTTTAACATGGATGGTGCTGGTTCTGGAGGCTCTAGCACTCCTCTCACGGCTGTGTA
Source organism: Raphanus sativus (assembly GCF_000801105.2). Classification (NCBI taxonomy): domain Eukaryota; kingdom Viridiplantae; phylum Streptophyta; class Magnoliopsida; order Brassicales; family Brassicaceae; genus Raphanus; species Raphanus sativus. The sequence continues at coordinate 20,344,949 of NC_079518.1, read as the reverse complement.
AGTAATCAAAAAAATCATTTGATTCAATGGTACTCATCTTTACTTAATGGATTCGAGCATGGTTGCAGATATGGGTCAACAAAATGTGGACTTAGGCAATTTCATGGTTCTGTTGTGAAAGAATCCCAAAAGACAAAAGTTGGCTTGCACACTGCTTCCCCGGGCATGGTTCTCACCGAACTTCTTCTCAGGTATCCTCTTGCTTCTACGCCGCCAAATCCTTTTTTTTTCTTCTTGGTAAAAAAATTACTTTGTTTTATTTGACAGTGGTTCGAGTATAAAAAACAAGCAGATGTTTAACATAATCTGCGAGCTTCCCGAGACGGTAGCTAGAACGCTAGTACCACGAATGCGTGTTGTCAAAGGTTCAGGGAAATCAGTCAATTACCTAACTCCTCCAAGGATATTGCTAGCTATCGTCACTTCCTGGCTCAGGAGAGGCCGGTGGTTTGACGACCAAGTAAGTGACAGGTGTTTGGCTAATCTTTCCAAAAGTTTACCCTGCGCTTACGCAAAAAGTGTGTGTTTTGTGTTTGCAGGGACGGGCGTTATATGCAGCGGAAGCAGACAGACTAAGGAACTGGGCAGAGAACCGGACGAGGTTGTCGTTAACAGACGCGATGGAGATGTATACTGAGAATACTTGGGTCTCTGTTTTCTCTCTTTCTGTTGTTTGTGCATTCATCATCGTATCAAGCACCACACCTAGCTCTTTCCCAGGCACTTGACCAAATGTAAAGTTACATGTTATGTATAAAAACTATATGTAACGGGACCAATTTGTTCAACTCTTCTCTGGTGATGACACACCTTCTACGCATGATTTTTACTTTTATTTTGATCAAATACGCATGATTATAATCGTAGAATCTTTTGTTGTTTGCCAAAAGAAAAATTAAGATCTTTTGTTTGTAGTTGGTTTAGGTTAGTTGTTTCTAAGGGTTTTACACAATGTTTTGAAAACTGACCCAGACACTGAACCGGACGACTTACCGGATTATTGGGTCACTGGGTCGACCGCGACTGAGAGTGAACCACGGATGAACCGCATGTTAATAAATTAATGAATTTTATTATATAATAATATATTAGCTAATAATATATTAGTTAATAAAATAAAAAATAAAAATATAGAAACTAAAATTAATACTTTCTCTTTAAAATATAAAAGAATAGTTTGGATATGTATATATTTTATGTTTAATAAACATTTAGAATATTTAACTTAACTTTTTATATTTTTATTTTCATTTGAGTTACGACATCTAAAAAATTAAGAATAAAATTCATAAATACTTAACTTAACTTAACGACAAAATAATATGGTTATTTCATAAAGAATTAGAAAAAAATCAGTGTCTTCCATTCACGATCACGACAGAACAAAACATATTTCGTTAAAAACATGTCAATTCGATCGAAAAGAGAGACTTATATAAACACAAAAAGAGAGACTTATATAAACATGCAAATTTAGAATATAAAACAGAATTTAAAAATATAATTAACAACTAAAAAAGTTATCTATTGGTTCAACCGGCGGTTCAACCGGTATCGGGTTTCAGGTTTTAGTGGGTTTTAGTGAGTTTTTGCGGGTTTTTAAATTTTGGGTTTTTAACAAAACCTAACCCGGATTTATTTTGGGTCACCGGGTTTACCGGTTTAACCGTGGATCCGGGTCGGGTTTCAAAACACTGGTTACACGTTCAATAAACTTATTTTTTTCTAGACATTGATGGTCTAAATTCATTTATATATATGTTCAAAGTCAAATAGATACATGACTAAGTAGATACCCATTTAATCATTGCTATTCACAGGCCGGGTTAACATTCTCAAGGGCCTTGGGGCAAAAGAAAAGCGTTTAGGCCCTATAACCAACTAATTTTGTTATTGTTATTAAAATAATATTAAAAGTTTAACTAAAAATTAAATAACATTATCACTACCGTTTGCATTATTAAAATTCTAAAAAAATTATGTTACTATGTCACTAAAATATTATGTAAAATTAGTATTATAAGTACCCAAAACAAAATCTATCTCTTTCTGTTAGTATATATGTATATATAATGGATCCTTTGTGTAATTAAAAATTATTGGACTCTACGTGCATCCTTTGTCTTCCCCGTTAAACCAGTTATGGTTACTAGCAGAATTCAAATAATAAATTAGGTTTTTAATGGAGAATATTGCTTCTTTAGTTTTTTTTTTTGTTCAACTGATTAATTGATTAAGAAAACTTAATGGGTTCATACAACACTAGGCCCAATATGCCCAAATGAGAGAGCAGATTTTGCCAAGGAGTCAGCAGGTCCGTTTTCTGATCTAGAGATGAAAGTGAAGCGACAAAGAGAAAAAGATAGAGACAGGGAGACGATGTCCGACAGAACTCCATAGATTTCCATCACACCTCGCTTCCCATTAATTGCTCTCACGAGCTCTTGAGAATCTGAGTGTATCCAGATGTTTGTGTAGCCGAGAGTGGAGGCATGAAGCATCGCTGCTCTAATCGCCAGGCTCTCAGCCATGAGGGGAGAAGATATATGATTCGTTGACGCCGATCCTCGATTGAGTTCCTTCTTGTCTCGATCCGTAAATATCCAAGCCAGGCCTGCATGTTTAGTTCTCGCGATCCAAGAAGCGTCAGTGAAGCAAGAGATCATTGAATCGGGTGTGGTCGGTTCCGTTGCTATCGGGGTAATGATCGATCCCGTCGGTGCTGGTAATGTCGTCTGCGCTAGCGTCCACTCCCTTGCCGATACCCGCGCTCTAGTCATGGTAGTAGTTGGCGTGAGGGTTCTGTGTTCGAAGAGCAGGAGGTTCCTTGATATCCATAGCGCCCATATGATCCAGGGGAAGATGTTGATTGAGACTCCCACCGGTGGGAGATTGATGCGGAGGCTTGATGTTTGGAGCTCAGTTCCAAAGGAGATTGTTGTCTCCGATTGCAGAGGAGAGGTCCATGGCGCTAGTTCCCATACCTGTTTCGCAAAATCACAATGGAAGAACAGGTGATTTGTCGTCTCCTGAGCGCCGCACCTGATGTAGTTTGTGTTTGTCAGGACTCCACGCTTTTGAAGATTTTCGCCTGTTGGGATGGCTCCTTGTAGCACTTTCCAGAGGAAGAGTTGAATCTTAGGCATCATAGCAGAGCCCCATACTGATTTGAACCAGTTGAAATCATCAGGGATATTGCTGTTACGGGTGGTTGTGGAGTCGTTGAGATGTAGTGCTAGATAGCCAGATTTCGAGGAGTAGTCGCCTGTTGGGTTAAGGAGCCAAGCGTAGGCGTCTTCTGCACCAGTTGAGCTCGGGTGTATGAGAAGGATTTCATCTATCAGGTGAGGTACATGTTTCATCAAAGCTTCTCTATTCCACATTCCGGTTTCTCTTGTCATTATGTCTGATACCATAAGATCCTTTTCATCCATTGTTATAGGGCCCATCATTGACGTAGGAGTCGACACCGATAGCCATGGCTCATGCCATAGCTTAGTGGAGTTCCCGTTTCCAATAATCTTACCCAGAAGCTGGATGATGACGTTTCTGCCTTCAATGATCCCCCTCCAGCCATGAGAAGCAGAGGAGCTGCAGGTTACTCTAAGGAAGGAGTCTGATTGGCAGTACTTCCCTATGAGCATTCTCGATAGTAAACAGTTAGGCTTGGTGAGGATTTTCCACGCGAGTTTGCCTAGGAGTGCTTTGTTGAAATGTTGTATGTCTCTGAGGCCTAGCCCTCCCATGCTCTTGGGTTTGGTAAGCGTTTCCCACGATACCCAGCTTATTTTTCTTGTTGAATCACTGTCATCCCACCAAAAGCGAGTCAAAACTGACTGAATTCTTTTGCAGAGGCTGACAGGGAGCAAGAAGCATGTCATGGAGAAAGTGGGGATAGCTGTGAGTACGGATTTCAGCATGGTCAGTTTTCCTGCTGGAGAAAGCTGCCTAGAGGACCAAGATACTGCCCTTTGCTTGATTCGATCGATGATTGACGCGAAGAGATCTCTCTTTTTCCTGCCAAATAACTCAGGTAGGCCAAGGTACTTCCCTACCCCGCCTTCTTGATCGATACCAAGTGTTTGCTTTACTCTGTTCCTGTCCTCCTGTGTCGTCAAAGCTGAGAAAGAAATTGACGATTTACTTGTGTTAATCATTTGTCCTGATGCTCTTTCATATTTTGCGAGGATATCTTTAAGGGCTGTGCAGCTTTGGGGACTAGAACGCACGAAGAACATGGTGTCATCGGCAAACAAGAGGTGGTTGATGCGTGGGCACTTTGTAGCAATTATGATTCCTGTCATAGAGCCATCACGTTGAGCTTCCCTGCATAGGCCAGATAGAACTTCACCGCAGAGGATGAACACGTAAGGAGACATGGGATCCCCTTGGCGGATTCCGCGTGAAGGTACGACATTCCCTGTAGCCTCTTCATTTATTAGGAAGGAGTACGTCACTGTAGATATACATTGCATTACCCAGTTGACGAAGATGAGATGGAAACCCATTTGAATTAGAACCCTCTCTAGGATTGCCATTCTAGACGGTCGTATGCCTTACTGATGTCTGTTTTCACAGCCATGGAGCATTGTTTTTGTGCTTCTGAGTTCTTCAAGTAGTGCAATATCTCGTGTGTAATTAATACATTGTCTGAGATTGCCCTCCCCGGTATGAAAGCTGATTGATTTTCAGAAATGACCTCCTCAAGTATTGGCTTTAGACGTAGGGATATCAGCTTTGATATGACTTTGTAGTATACATTGCATAAGGCAATAGGCCTATAGTCCACTACTCTCTTCGGGTTTAGTATCTTAGGAATCAGTCGAATGTGTGTCTCATTGATAGAGCTAGGTAGATTTCCTGTGGAGAAGAAGTCCTGAATTTCCTGTATTATTGCAGATTTGACTGTGCTCCAGTTTGTTTGGAAGAAGCTTGCCGAAAACCCATCAGGACCGGGGGCCTTATCGGGGTGGATCGAGAATAGAGCTTCCTTAATCTCAGCAGCTGACGGAAGTGATATGAGTTTATCATTCATGCTTTGCGATATCGAAGGCTGGATTGCTCTTGAGATCACATCTGAGGACTCCGAGTTGAGAGAGGTGAAGATGCTCTGATAATAGTCTGTTATGGCTGATGTGATCTGGTCTTTCTCAAAGACTTCCTCTCCGTTACCATTCTCAATAACAGTAAGTCGATTTCTTGCTCTTCTTCCTCTAGTAGAAGCATGAAAAAATCCAGTATTTTTATCACCCAAGGTGAGCCAGAGTTGTCTACTCCTTTGTTTCCAATATTCTTCCTCTGCTTTGTAGGCTAGGAGCAGTCGACGATTGAGGTCAGAGATGAGAGGGTCATCTGCCGTAGGACGAGATAGCTCCTTATCGAGGGAGCTTTTCAGCTTATCAATTGTTTTCCTGCTGTTGACGTAGTGGTCCCTACTCCATTTCGAGATAGCTCTACGGCAGCTTGCGATTCTACTTGAGACTGGTAAGGATTCACCCTTTCTCCAAGCATCCTCAATAATCAGTGTGACTTCAGTATTGTATCTTAACCTTCTATCATATCTGAAAATACGTTTTGTTTTTTTCTTTGTAGGATCGAAGGTTGACAGGAGCGGGCGATGATCTGAGTTCTCAAACTCTAGGTAGTGGCTTCGAGCAGTCGGGAATAAGTCTGACCAGTGACTGTTTGCAATGGAGCGGTCCAACCTGCAGTGTACTAAATGTGTGCCTCTTTTTCCCCTCCAGGAGAGAAAGTTCCCAGTGTGCTGCAAATCAAAGAGGTCTGCTGCAGAGAGGAAACTTCTAAAGGGACCAAAGGAGCTCTCGGGTCGTTCAGGTCCACCCGACTTCTCAGAGTTGTCTATGATTTCGTTGAAATCGCCAGTGAGGAACCACGCAGAGTCCCTTGTGACTGCCAGAGCAGAGAGCTGATCCCAAACGGCCTGACGGTTTGGAACCTCAGGGGCTCCATAGACAAAGGTGGCGAAGAAGGTATGCTTTTTGTAAACAACCTGAGTGTCTATGAAATTTTGATTTGACGAGAGAATTTGACTGTCAATGTCTTTTTCCCACAGGAGTGCCAAGCCTCCTCCGCCTGGGCTGTGGGGGGAAACTAAATGTTGGGAGAGCAGATTTGATTTGTTCAGTTCTTGAGTGACCTTCGCATCATCGTTCTTAGTTTCAGTGAAGAAGAGGATGTCGGGGGAGTAGCGCTTAACCAGCTCTCCGATTCTTTGAATTGTTTCGGGGTTTCCCATACCGCAACAATTCCAGCTGCATACAGTTAAGGAAGAGGAGGCTCCGGGTCGTGAAAATCCGGAGGGGAGTTCGATACCTTTGATGAAGTTGCATCAGCCGAGTTGTTTCTAGCAGGGGTTCCTTGTCGAGTAGTGGCAAGTCTGGGGGAGGGGTCTGAAGTTCTAGCAGGAGATGCTTGTGTAATGCTGAAGTTCTTTTTCCTAGAATTGACCCATGTTAGCTTATTTGGTGCAGGGGATTGCTTCTTTTTAACAGGGGGGCGACCTCTTTTTCTTGGTGCTGCAGATGGGCCAGCGTTTTGTGAATCTCCCAGTATGATTGTAGAATCTGAGGGGAGGGTTATGGGAGGGAGCATAGCCGTTCTATTCGCTCTGGCTGTTGCAATGATGTTGGCTGCTGTTTCTTCCATATCGCCACGAGCATCACTCTGTATCACTCGCTGACGTCTGGCGGCGCTTTCAACAGGATCAGGACAGTTAATATACTGGATAGTCACTTTCTGTAGCTCCGTCATCACCTCTTCAGTTGTTGGGATGGGGGGGAGTTGAGGGTAGTCACAAACTTCCAGGTTCCTGCCAAGAGGTCTAGGAGGTGGTAGATCCTGAGCAGCGGGTGCTTGGCTGGCAATATCCTGTGTGGCGTTGTTGACAATGGGAGATCCTATTTGAAGGGTTTTCTGTCTCCATTGGTAGTTGTTTCAACGCGTCACCTCAGGTGCTCTAGTCTCTCTTCTATCATATTCTCTGTTTCTACCAGCTTGATTTCCAGAGTAGGAAGGAATTATTTTGTTCTTGAGCGGCTTTAGATGGTTAGAGGGATAAGATACACGATCTCCGAACGGTCTGCCGTGGTGGTCAAGTCGTTGGTGAAAAGAGGTTGTTTGCCGTCTTTCCTCTCCTCTACTAGGTCTGTCACTGCTTAACGATCGGTCTAGGGAGCCTCTTCTCACCATCCGAGCGGAGCTTACATCAGCATCTATGTCGTCCCTGGAGTGATATGGCTGAGGGTTTGGATCTGCTTCAGCAGCTGCATTCATACACTCCTTGGAAGCGTGAGTCAGGGAGTGGCATCTAGAGCAAAGTTCTCTAGTTCTTCATATTCTAGTGTCACTATAGCTTCCTCTTCTGCAGAGAATTCCATTATTGTATCCATAACCAGTGGTTCGAGACCATTCAAAAGGACACGCATACGAATTGCTGTGTTAGAGATGTCGGTGGCCTCCAGGTGACCTAGCTCCTTCGCTATGTCTTCTATTGTTCTAGCGTGCCAAAAGTGAAGAGGGAGCCCCTTAATATTGATCCAGAACGGGATCTCAGATGGGAATGATGCTGAGATAACCGGTTCCCATCGTTGCAGGAGGAGCATCCATCGGTTAGAGTGGTAGGGTCTGTTGCCTTGCTTCTTTAGTTAGAACTAAGTTTTGATCCGCACTTAAAAGCGCCGAACTACTTTTAGTATTTTAGTTTACTTTAATTTAGCTAATATATATTTATACATGCAATTTTTAAGATATATATTATATATTTTACCAGTTGAAACCCATTTTGAATGTAAACACTATTTTTAGTTTATTTTTATATTTTACCTTTATGGAAATATCTATGCGAAATTAAAATTTACAATTCTCTTAATTGATAATTAGTCGACAACAACCATTATAGTTCAATATTTTATTTATATTGGTTGTTCTATTCTCGTTTAATTTCCGAGACAGCTTTTTGTTTGAGTAATATAGTGGTCTTTCGATTGTTAAAAGAATTATTGTTAATTAATTTTCTTATTTTATCGTTTTCCTTTTCATACGATTTTTTTTGTTTTTATTGATTTATGAGTTACCTAATTCATAAAAAAATATTTCTAGTTTAAAATGTTGCAAACTAAAGTCATACATAAATGGTGGGTGTACAGAAAAAAAAGGGAAATTTGCCGATATAGAACAAAACACACCACTTCTTGTCTCCTTAGAACTAAATCTATGAACTTTGTCCCCATAGAATTAACATTAATGAGTATACATTTTTGTCCTTCACTTTAACCCAAAGTAATAAAAAACAAATAAAATATGCTAAGTAAAAACATAAAAGGTTAAAAAAAAAAGGGAAAGCTCATTTGTCTCCGACTCGCGATCTTCTTCTCGAACTCGTCTGTTCTTCCTCGCCGTCGACAGCTTCCGGCTCTGAAATTATTTGCTGGTCGGAGGCGTCAATCTTCTCTTCACATCCCTCCATCGTCCTCCTTCTTGCTCTTTCCTCTTTGAGAACCGTCTAAGCGACTCCCGAGAAATAGCTTCTCCTCCTCGAGAACCATCGGAGTTGTTGAAGCTCCGGAATAGCTTCTACTCTCCGAGAAAGGACGATTAGGTTCAGAATTGGCTTCTTATGCTCTTCTTTCATCTCGCTTCCCACAATTTGAAGGTTAGGGTTTGAAATCCCCTTTTCGATTTGGATTATAAATTTTTTTTTTTCGTTTTTGTTTATTTGCATGTACTAGAAAGAGATGACATTGTTTAAACCCCAAATCGATTGAACTTATTGTTATTGATTGTAGTTTGTGGTTGAGTTGCGAGTGAGTTGCTTCTAGCTTGTTGTCGAGATGATGGTAGCTTGTTGTCAAGTTGATTTTGAGTTGTATTTTGTTGGTGATATTGTCTTTATTAAGGTTTATAATTCTAATTACACTTGAAAAGGCTAACTAACTTGACATGTGAGAGCTCGATTTTCATGTTTATACTTGACATGTGAGAGCTCGATTTTCATGTTCTAGTTGATTTGTGTAATAGACTACTAACTGTGAGATGCTTATCAGTTTACTTATCTCTGTTTACTTAAAGGAATGGCTAACTGAGTTTTTGATTTCATGTTTATTAGGAATGGGTTATCAGTTTCCTAAACGCATTCACGAAGAAGGAGTTGAGTCACAGATTGACAAGATTAACAACACATGTAGACGGACGCTTCTGGACGCAGTGAAGATTGCTCTCAAAGATGAGTATGACGAAGTGTTGAAAGACCCCGTCTTCGGTCCGATTCTTGCAATTGTAGAGAACCGGCTCATCTACTCGGGGAAGATTATTCACAGCTTCATATGCAAGCAGCTCAGGGTTTCGAAGCTTCACGAGCTCTGGTTTCTTTTTGCGAAGAGGCCTCTTCGGTTTTCTATGCAAGAATTCTATGCTGTGACTGGATTGAAGTTCAAGGAGGAACCAGATGTAGACTTCATCAACTGGAAGGATGATAAGGGGTTCTGGGCCACTGTGCTGAAGACAAATCGGAAGATTAACTTATATTGTGTAAGGGATGAGCTCCTCAAAGTCTGTAAGGAGTGGTCGTATGTGGACAGGCTGAGGTTAGTCTATCTGTGTATTTTGCAATCCTTCCTCATGGCTAAGGATTGGAAAATATACATCCCTCATGAGTACATTCGGTTGGTCATGGATTTTGAGAAGTTGAGGTTGTATCCATGGGGTCTTCGCGCTTATGATGAGCTGATTGCTTCGATTCTCAGAGCTAGGGAAGATCTGAATACGAAGAACAGTTATGTCTTGGATGGATTCTCATATGCCTTTCAGATATGGATTATGGAGGCAGTTCCAGACATTGGTTCAATGGTGGGTACGAAGATCAGAAAAAACATGACGAAGATGAGATGTAGGAATTGGAAAGGTAGTGGAAAAGTATCGTACCAAGACGTGGCCAGTCTAGAGTCCCACTTCGATAAGGTAACTCTTGTTTCTTCTAGTAGTATTGAGTTAAATTTTTTTTTTAAATTGTACTTATAGTTTCGTTTTTACTTGCAGGGAGAGGTGTTTGCTTTTATATCATCTACTGGAAATTTAGATGTGGTTGAAAGTACTGACTTCGTTAGGGAAGATGAAAAGAAGGACGAAAGAGTGGGACGTATTCTTGATTTGATCAATGCCAAACATGATTGGAAGCAATTCGCTTGGGAAGTTGAGGCTTTGCCTGCACATATGGAGCTTTCTGATTCTGAGGAAGTACAAGGCAAAGATGTCTCAGCAACACATGTGGAGGAACCGGCTGTTGTTGCGGAGGAAGCAGCTGCGGTTCCAAAGATGGGCAAGCGCAAGCTAACTGATCCTGGTGCCGAGTCTCGAAAGAAACAACTTCTTTGTGAACGGGCGGCTGAACACAACAGTGGTGTCTCCGGTGAAATGAAGACCTTCATTGAAGATTTGTTCACCTCTTCTTTCAACGCTTTTAAGGAGTTGGTGCAAAAGGACTTCAATCAGCAGTTTGAGAAGGTCACCAATGAGGTGGGTCAACTTAAAGAACAAGTGTCTCAGCTTATGGGTCCTTCACATACAGTGGGAAAAGGTAATGCCTCTGAGATTCTGTGTCCTTCGGCAACCCTTGGGAAAGACCAAGCAAACACATCTCATACTCCGGGTCCTTCAGCAGCAAAAGGAAAAGGCAAGGCAGCTGCAACTGCGACTCCTACTCCGGTTCGTCGAAGCTCTCGACAGGTAAGAGAGGTAACTAAAAAATGAAGCTCTATGATGTACTTGTATCTGTTATTTGCTATGTTGACTCTTTTGTAATATGTAGGATGAGTTATCTTTTGTTGTAATGTCCTTGTATTGTGCTATGTTGTATATCGGCTTGTATGAAATGAACTCATGACAATGACATTTGAATTTGAGTATTAGTGTTATGCTTGTTTCTGTATTTTGAAGCTTTTGTCATCTACTTATATATTTTATTTTCTGTATTTTGCTATGGACAATTTTGTTTCAATATTAATGTTATACTTGTTTTTATTAACAGGATGAAAATGAATTGTCGGAATTTTTGAGGAATTTGACCAAACCATCGACATATGTAGATAAGGGGACCCAAGAGTCTTTACAAGATGCCATGGGAAACCTTTCTCAAGCGTCTCATGTTAAAAGTTTTGATGCTTCACAACAACTCAATGGCGAAGAACCAGGTGAATGGGCCACTCCACTGTCTTCATTTAAACCTGCGGATTGGAGACCACCTACTCTGAAAGACGTGGAGTCACATGAGGACCGGATGCATGATCCTGATTACTCACTGGTCTTTGTCCCCGAGGATTCATGGGCCGAACTAGTTCAGTGGACCACAACTTCCAAGTAAGTTTATACTTTTTTTTTAATTTTACAATTGTATCATTCTGAGAATTAATTGTGCACTGCAGAGAACGAAAATTGGACCATCTATGCTCACAAGTGAGTTAGTAGCTCGTGTCATGGGTCCTACAGAGTGGCTGAAGAATCATGTGAGTTATTTACATGTTGCTTATTATTTTCATTACACCAACTTACAATCTTTAAAAAAAAAATTCAGGAAATTGATGCTATAATGTGGTTATTCACTGAGAGGACTTCCTTGCGGCGATGGCTTCCAAATAATGTGGCATTCATGACATGTTTGTTCAGTAATCAAGTGAAGAATTCTTTCCTAGAGTTAAAGAAGGACATCCAGAAATTCAAAGTTTCAGAACTGCTACAACAGTACGGCATTGGCGAACTTCCAGCACACGGTCGAACAAGACTAATGTGGGATCTTGATGTTGACCGCATGTATGTGCCTCTGAATGTCGGTAACCACTGGATCTCTATGTGCGTCAACTTTGCTACTCGGTCGATAGAGGTATTTGACTGTGAGGGACTGAAACACAAAAGCGCAGTGGAGCCATTTGCAGTTCTCATCCCTAGAATTGTCAAAGCAGTTCAGTCTTCTAACAGTCGGCAGCTTAATGTCAGGAAGTATACTATCACGTACGCCTCAATGCCCTTTCTGAACAAGAGTAGCAGTGATTGTGGAGTATATGCTTTGAAGCACATTGAATGCCATCTTCTAGGCTTGGACTTTTCTGTGGTTAATGACGAGAACATTCGTGAAGCGCGGCACAAGATTGCTTATGATCTATGGGAAGCTGCAAACGATCCTGTCCTTATTTCGAGAATGGCCAAATTCACTCCTTCAAAGACATTTACAAATCCTCTTGTGGAACTTGAATGATGCGCTTTCATTTATAACTTGTGTAGGAAGTAATTGTCATTTGTCTATGTAATTTGACTCTTTTAGTTACTCTTTTTACTCCTTTAGTTACTACCTTGTTTCACTATTTTATTTGAGTCTTTAAGTTTCTCAACCCATTTTTATACCCTAAAACACTCATATGCGTTGTCAAGCCCTATCTATACCTTAAATTGCAGTAAAGTAAGCAACCGTTCTCAACCCCTATCTATACCCTAAAGTAAAGTAAGCAAACATTATCTTTGGCATATCTATACCCTAAATGACAGTAAAGAAATCAAATGTTGACAACCCTTATTTATACCCTAAATGATACTAAAGTACATATATTCGATGTCATTGTGAATAAATCAGAATAATCAAAATAAATCATAATAATCAATTCAAATCTTTATAATGGAAATACAAACAACTTGACCCTAAAATCCAATCCGATTACAAGTACTGATTTACCCTAATTATATGGCTTATATAAGACCATACAACGGCCACAAACCCTACATATCTTTTCTCCGACTTGTTCTTAAAAAATCTCCCCTTCTCAAAAAAGAATGACGAACATGAACATCAATGAAGGCATTGCTTCAAGATGCTGGTGTGGAAAGGGGATTGTCACTTTTGTTTCAAAAACGGAGGAGAACCCATACAGACGATTCTTCAGATGTGAGATTTGTTTACAGGTATATGGATTGTCACTTTTGTTCAATCTAATATTCCATTACTTCTCGTTCTACTATATTGAAATTCAATTGTTGTGTGTTTTGAAACAGAGAAAAAAAGAAAATCATGTTTTTAAGTGGGTAGACGAGGCTCTGGTTGATGAGATTGTAAGGATGACTGAGCATCAGGCGAGAGTTGACGAGGAAATTGAAGATCTGAGAATTTCTATGAAGAAAACAGTGCAGGAAGAAGTTATGAACCATAAGACTGCGCTTGATGTAGGATGCCTAGGAACCTTTTTCGGTTTATTATGTCTCTGGTCCAAAAATGATTAATATTGTAATGGTTTTCTAATACAAATTGAATTTTCAAAGATTGAACCAATCTGATTTCCAGTTTTATTGTCATGTCTCGAACAGATTATCATAAGCAATCTGAAACATATCTTTGATATTCTGATTTCGACAAGAACAAAAATTAAACAAAACTTTCAAAATGGTGATTCAACAAGAAATACTTAGTAACATAACTTTGAAATTCTGAATTCAACAAGAAAAAAAACTGAAACACAATTTGCATAAACGAGATGAACACATCTTGCATGAAACGACCAGAGTATCCTATAGTGCTCGATCACATGTTCTCCTATCGTGCCCTCGATTCCCACTTCGGCTGCATTTGCGACCTAAAGAGCCTTGATTTCCTTGTGACGAACGGATCTTATCTTCAGCTGTCTCATATCTGCGTTTCTTTCTTCTACCTGCAGCTCGTCTACTCTTTGGAGGAAGGACTTTCGACTGCTCCACATCAGATGGAACAGTCCATGCATCTTCAGGGACCCCAATAGGATTTATGCTTTCTTCATAAGCAGAGTACCATGAGGCAGTAGTGTATATGTCGTCCGTGAGTGTGTGTGCTTTTATTCCCACACTGAAGCCTGCTTTTATGGCGTGCCTACATGGGATTTTCATCAGATCAAACTTCCCACAAGAACACGTGCGTCTGACCAAGTCAACCAAGCAGTCAAAAGTGTCACCTTGAACCAAAAATCTGTCATCGCTAACTGGAAAGACCTTAAACGTTTTACCCTTCTCAATCCTTCTGTCAATCTTCTTCTCAACAGCAATGGTCAGTGGCTTAGAGTGCTTAGAACTTAAAGTTCTACGTTCGAAAAACCATCGAGTCATCATTTCCCTAATATTGTCCAACAAAGGTATTATTGGAAACTCTCTAGGCGTACGCAAAGCAGAGTTTACCGACTCTGCAGGATTTGTAGTCCTGATATCATACCTGTAACCAGGGAATTGACAACGAGCCCACTTCCTCACATCAGCTTCTATGAGATAATTTCCAATTTCAGGACTAATAGAGTAAATAGCAGTGAACAGCTTACGAAAATCAGCAGTTCGATAAGCTTTAGAAGCCTTTGCAACCAAACCAGCCATACCTTTCCCACTGAAATATGTTACAACATTATTCAGCAAGTGGTGAATGCATATTCCATGATGAGCTTGCGGGTACACTATCGCAATAGCTTTAGCAATTGAGGAATTCCTATCAGACACAAAAGCCAAACTATGCTCGTCAGCAATGACCAGATTAAGTTGTCTCATAAACTAGTTCCACGAGAGATCATTCTCTGAGTCGACAACACCAAATGCAATAGGATATAAATTCGAGTTTCCATCTAATGCAGTAGCAACCAATAATACTCCTCTGTATTTGCTCTTTAAGAACGTCCCATCCACGACAATAACTTTTCGAATAGCAGCATGGAAACCGCGAAGACTCTGACCAAATGAGATGAAGAGGAATCTGAATCTCCCTTTAGAATCCGTTTCGTAAGACGTCTGTGTCCCTGGATTAGCTTCCCTCATCATGTGCAAGTATTTTGGAATTTTTTCATAACCTTTCTCTGGAATACCTTTCACTGCGTTGATTGCATACTCACGTGCGTCCCAAGCCAAAGAATAGGATATCTCGACTCCATGTTCTTTACGCATATACCGAATTATATCATTAGATCTCGGCCCTTCCTTAGAAGTTTAATACATATGCATAACCAGAGTACCAATTGTTTTTGCTGAAGCTGTCCGAACAGAACCGTTCCTTCTAGAGGGAGCACATAAGTGATCAGGTACATACTTTTTGATGATAAAATAAGATGACCCAGTTAAACCCTCTGCACGAACACGCCAACTGCAATCATCATCTGAGCAACGAATGTACCACACCTTTTTATCCGATTTGACAAGCTTATAGTCGAAATTATGTTTCATTGCACAGATTTCGAATGCTACCTTCAAAAGCATCTTGGAACTAAAATGTTGACCCTCCTTCACAAAGTCCACCAAAGAAAATCGAACACCATTTCCATCGCTCTTCTCTTTCTCACACTTTTTGTCAGCATCATTGTCATGTACCTCGACATCTTCTTCTGAATCCATATCATCTGACTCGTCAGACTCCATTGGATCTTCCTCTCTGTTAGGCGACTCAGTAGCTTCTTCATTCAAGTCAAAATCGTCTATGCTATTGCTTTTCACGACCTTAGATTGAATACTCACAGACAACCGCGTTGAGGCTTTGTTCTTCACATATGTAAGAAAATTCCTAACTTGCCGATCATTGGTGATGATAACAGGTGGTGAGTCGATGCTGTTTATCAGATCAGAAGGTAAGTAACTCAGCTCCAATTTGACCACGTTTATATCAAGTCCAAAGTCTTCACACACCATAACTTTTAGGTCATCAAAGGTGGAACTTGTGTCCAAAGTAAGTAACCTGCCTCCTTTTTCGTCATCAACAAGAAACCCCCAACCATTCTTCACCGACGATTTCCACAAACCACATGAAGCGTATATGTGAATCTTCATTTTTTAGATAGACAAATGTTTGGAAAAAACTAGGAAAAGAGAGGAGAAGAACTCACGATTTTTTCCAAATCGTGTAGTAGTTAGGAAGATGACTTAATTTTAGGAAATAACAATTAAAAAAGGAAAATAGAAGATTTAAAAGATTTAGAGAATATTTAATAACCGTTTTTAGCAAGATTTTCGGATTATGTTTACAAACCGTCTAGAATATACATTCTACCAATATAGAAAATAGAACAAATGGTAGAGTACGTAAGATACTATGGTAGATAAAAAGACAATTATTAGAGTGTGTTTTCTAGCGTAGTGGGTAATAAGGAAATGTTTACACTTAATAATCTGCGGCAACGGAAGATAGTAGGAGGAAGTTTAGTTTCTATATTCTACGGTGGTAGTTGTATATGTCTTCCGTATATTGTGCCTCATACCAGCCGTAGAACATTGTGTGCCTAGTAGATTACATCTTCTAAACCGCCGTAGATGGTAGATTTGATTTACTAACACATTTACCCCATTTTTGAAATTATTATTCAAACATCTTTTGAATTACAAAATATTTTTCACACTTGCATATGCTTGTCTACATCAACTTTACTATTTTTTCATATTTTTTGGATTTGTAAAAAAATTTATATGAATTTTTATATACAACAAGGGTACTCAATGTCCAAATGTGACAAAAGTTGATTTTGTTCTAAGGGGACAATACTATAGCTAAATTGTTCCATATTGGCAAATTTCCCAAAAAAAAAGGCTTTTATAGTGTGATTAACTTTTGTGACAATTTAGGAGGCTTATTGAAGTGATGATTTGAGATGAATTCATTATATACAAAATTAAAAAGAATCTCTAGAAATTCGGGGATTTACACAAAACTTTAGGAGGGGATTAAAAAAGGATTTTAAGAGTTTTAGATATAAGTAAACTTTTTAATTTTTTAATGAATTGAACACGGAAAATCTTGAAACTAAAAACCTTTCTATCACGACTAGACAAAAGCTTTGTTAATCTTCCCTTTGACACGTCCACATCATTCAAGCTTTAAGTGAAACTACGTCAACAATAGAACCTCTCTACATAAATAATTCTTTTTAGCTTCTGATTTATCACAATTGAATACTTGTCCGTTTGAATCATCATCAGATCAAGTAAACAAAATTTTGTTAAATGAATAGAACAGAATCATGTCAAGTGTATCTCTAGCGGTGGATCCAATAACCGACATGGAATAAATGTCTCCGACTAGTGAGAATGGAAGGTGGTCGGGGATGACAACAGCTGGTGGTGGTGGCGGCTTGATGGGATTACAGAGTTTATTTTTGTGAAATACCATCTCATTAGATGGTATTTCTTCTAACTGACTTTAACTACAAATCATTTTTTAGATAATCCAAAATAAATCTTAATAAATATTATTGATGAAATCCCATTTCTCCAATAAGTAGGGATTTCTGTAAGATTAGTTTCAAGTGTACTTTTCACTGATAGAGTAAGAGTTTATTTATATAAGCTATACAAGATTGTGATAAGATCAAATCTAAAGATAAGTACAACAGTTATATATAACTCTCTATTATAATTATCTTAACTATAGAATATACACTAACACGTCCCCTCAAGATGGACTTGTCGGAGACAGACCAGTCTTGACAAAAAGATCATGAAACCGAGCCCGGGGAAGTGGTTTTGTTAAAGCATCGGCGAGTTGATCTGTTAACTGATGTGAGAAACCCGCAGAAACTTCTGTTGCACCAGTTCTCATACAAAATGATAGTCCAAGGCTAAGTGTTTCATTCTTGAGTGGAATAGCAGATTTGCAGCCAAGTATGTTGCACCAATGTTGTCACATTACAGTGTAGGAGTTGTTGTGATAGGGAAACAAAGTTCTTTCAGTAAATGCCCGATCCACACAACCTCTGCTGCAGTGGCTGTCAAACTGCGGTACTCAGCTTCTGTACTTGAGCGAGCAACACCTTGCATTTTCCGAGAACTCCAAGAGATGGGCTGTTTGCCAAGATACACAATGTAAGCTCCTGTAGAGGTGTAATAATTTTGGTCTCCTGCTCAGTCTGCATCTGAATAAGCATGAAGAGTGAGAGGTGTATTGCGTGTGAAGAAGAGGCCTTTGTTGGCAGTGCATGCTAGATATCCGAGCACTCGTTTTGCAGCTTCAAAATGCAGAGTTGTCGGACAGTGCATGAATTGTGAAAACCTGTTTACTGCAAAGGCAATATCTGGGTGTGTGAGACAGAGATATCGTAAACTTCCTACAATTTCTCGAAAAGTGAGAGGATCATCTAGCGAGACACCTCCCTTCTGCGTTAGATGCTGTGTTGAACACATGGGAATGGCAACAGCTTTGGCGTTTGTCATCTTAGTCTTGGCGAGTATGTCAGTGATGTATTTGCTCTAAGTAAGATGAAGACCAGTGCTAGTTCTGCGAGCTTCCATGCCCAGAAAGTATTAGAGATTACCGAGATCCTTAAGTGAGAAGCGAGAGGAGAGATACTTGATGAAGCTGGTGATTTGAGAAAGATTATTCCCTGTGACAATGATGTCATCAACATAAATCAGGACATAGATTAGCAGACGACCTGAGCTGTACACGAAGAGAGAAGAATCAGCCAAGGAATTGATGAAGCCAACGCCAATGAGAGCTTCTCTTAGTGCACTGTGCCAGGCCCTAGGGGCTTGCTTGAGTTTGTATATAGTCTTGCGTAGTCTGCATACATTGTCAGGCTTGTCTTTGTTTATGAAGCCTGGTGGTTGAGTCATGTAGACTTCCTCGTGTAGATCACCTTGGAGGAAGGCATTGTTGACATCTAGCTGTTTAAGAGGCCAGTCATGTGCAACAACAATACCAAGTACCAACCGTATGGATGCATGTTTGATTACCGGACTAAAAGTGTCATGATAATTGATTCCAGGCCGTTGATGAAATCCTTTGGCTACTAGTCTAGACTTGAAACTCTTCACTGTCCCATCTGGATTGTACTTGATGCTATATATCCAACGACATCCTACAATGTTGGTAGCAAAAGATCGAGGAAAAGATCAAATGTTCTGTTACGAATCATGGCATTGTATTCATCACTCATTGATAGTCTCCATCTCTTGTCCTTCAATGCTTGAGCAAGATTTACTAGTTAGAGTTCTGCCAAATAGCTGCAAGACCATATTTTTGTTTTGGTTTGCTGATGTTCTTCTTTGAACGTGTTGTCATGGCGTGTGTATTGTGAGGTGGAGCTATTACTGCAAGTTGAAGATCAGACGCAGTTGATGTTGTGGCATGTGATGTTGTTGATGTAGTGAGAGGATTTGATGATGTCGTTGATGTTGCAGGCGGTGAAGTGTCTGAGACCGGAGGTAACTCTAACATAGGCGCCAAGGAATCTGCAACTGACTGAATGAAAATAGGAACAAGGGAAGCTAAGGGAGAAGAAGATTCAACGATAATTTCATCAGCTTAATTAAACAGAGGAAACTTTAGAGAGAGCTGAAAAGGGTAAATAGTTTCATGGAAAACAACATGTCGAGATATATATAAATTCTCGAGTTAGGAACATCAAGATAAATGAAAGCACTTTGAGTGATAGAGTAACCCAAGAATACACATGGAACCGATCGAGGAGTGAACTTGTTGGTGCCACAAGGTCGTATCCAAGGGTAGCAGAGCATTCCAAAGGACCAAATCTTGCTGTTGTTTGGTAGTGTTTGGAAGAGAGCTTGAAAGGGTGATGAATACGCCAACACGGGAGTTATCATGTGGTTGATAATATACACCGCTGCAGCAAAAGAATAGCTCCAGTATGTGTTTGGGATGCATGCGTGTTGAAGGAAAGTTAGGCATGTCTTCACTATGTGTCTGTACTTACATTCGGCAATACCATTGTGTTCTGGAGTGTGTGGTGGCGTTGTGTGATGTGCTATGACGTGCAAAGCCAGGTAAGAGCAAAGTCCAATGAACTCGCCCCCATTGTCCGAATAAAGAGGGTGATGCTTGTTTTGAATCTGTTTTCAACTAGCATTTTTAAAGCCGGAAAAATCTGAGCCACCTGCGACTTTGTTTTCATCGGAAAATCCCATGTGTAACTTGTAAAAGGGTCAACAAACAGAACATAATATTTTTATCCATCAATGTAATGAATGGGTGAAGTCCAGACATCAGAAAAGAGAATGTCGAGAGCTCTATGATAGAGTGGTTTTTTAAAATGGAAGTTTGTGTGTTTTATTGCTGAAACAAGAATTGCAAGGTACATATGACATAGACGACACTGGTAAATGAAAACTAGAAAGCATATGATTAATAATTTGAGAATTCTGATGGCCTAAACGAGAGTGCCAACCCGATTTTGAGGTTTTAAACCAAGAGAAAGCCAAAGCATTATTAAAGGAAGAAGAATGTGTTTAAGTCGGCCATTCATAGACTCCTTTACTGGCCTGTCCGTTGAGTAGTGTTTCCCCCGTTTTTAGATCCTTCACCTGGAAATCATAAGGACACATTTGAACCATAACATTGTTAGTTTTGCAGAATTTGTTCACCAAAATAAGATTCTTCTTCATCGATGGAACACATAGTAGATTGTTCAAAATTAACGATCTGGATGATGAGGGAAGTTTAGTTGAACCAGTATGAGTGATTGGGAGACCTGTGCCGTTTCCTATCATAACATCATCACATCCTTGATATGGTGCATGTAGAGACAGGTTGTTGAGATACGATGCTATGTGATGAGAGGCTCCACTGTCAAGCAACCATGGTGATATAGACATGTCAGAGGTACTTGCGGTAGTGTAGTGAGCTTACGGATTCCACTGAGCGTGTTGCATCGGTGGAGGAGCATTCCATCGTGGTGGTTGCATTTGCGGAGGTTCTGGTCGGTATTGCATTTCTGGAGTAGACGAGTACTATGGGCAACACCGTGCACTATGTCCTTGAACTCCACAGATTTAACATTTTCCGAGATAGCCACGACCTCTGCCTTGATAGCCTCCACGATTTGGTGTTGATCCATGGTATTGAGGTCGTTGATTTTGTTGATACTGGCGACTTTTAGCTGTATTTGATGTTATTGGAGCAGATGAATTTGTGATCTCCTATGTTGTGGCCAGTGAATTTTCTCTAATGAGAAGCTTTTCATGGAGTTCTTCTAAGGGTATGTGAATGTCACGACCCTTCACCATGTCAACTATTGCCTTGTAGTTGGCAGGGCAGACCTTCAACGATGTAATCAAGAAGATCTTCGTGTTCAAGAGTTGCTCCTAGAAGAGCCAACTGATCCGCTTTGGATAGGATCTCAAGCATATAATCAGTGATTGATTGTGTTCCCTTGCTGCTTCTTTTCAAGCTTTGTTTGAGTTGTTTGATTTGTGCTCTTGATGGCTTGCCATAGGTTTTGTGGTGAAGAGTCCAAATTTCACAAGTTGTTGTTGCTCTAGCGACCACTGTTTGAATGTTGAGGGTAAGAGTTCCAATGATGGAACTATAGAGTAGACGATCTTGTCGTTTCCAGACTGCGTATGCCGGATTTGGTGTGGCGACTCTGTCTGCATCTGTGACTCTCTCTGGAGGGGTTTGATTCGTATCAGCAACGAATACATGAAGTTCATGTGCTTCAAGCAAAGCTTTGACCTGAACTCTCCTAGTGATAAAGTTTGTTGAGGTAATTTTGGTGATCCCACTCATATTAAGCGAGATGATCGACGTCTTCTTGTCGTAAGGGTTAAAGACAAGAGTCATTTCGGCTGAGGCATTAGATGAGTTTGCCATATGTGTCGATTGAAAGAGAGAAAAAAAATTTAGGTATTGATTGTATGCTCTGATACCATGTAAGATTAGTTTCAAGTGTACTTTTTATTGATAGCGTAAGAGCTTATTTATACAAGCTGTACAAGATTGTGATAAGATCAAATCTAAAGATAAGTACAACAGTTATAGATAACTCTCTATTGTAATTATCTTAACTATAGAATATACACTAACAATTCATGAGATCTATACAAATATACACTAACAATTTCATGAGATCTATACAAATGATAAGTTTAATAACCATGGATTTGTAAAATATTTTATAAATACTAAATCCAATAAGGTAAGATTTTCTAAAAATTAGAATTCTTTCAAATACCTAATCCAATAAGCCCCACTTATTTTGAAATCAGAAATGGATATGCATCCGGGAACGAAAAGTGGTAACATGATTTTTTATTTTAAAATAAAATGGAAATGTTTTAGAAATGACTATAATATATATACGATTAATCAACTTATAAGTTTGATTTTATTTTATTTGTTCGATTGATCTAATAGAGAAAACAAAGTAATAAAAGTATTGGTTTTCTTTGCATATTTTGTAAACTTTTTAATCAAAAATGAATAAATTAAAACATGTTATTTTTCAATAAAACAACGACTCAGCTTCATTCTAGGTCAAATTATTATATGTAACTGATAACAAATATCGAATATATATTAAAATACAAGTTAATAAGTTAGTCGGAGAAGTATACAAAAATGAAATTAAACAAGAAATCACTAAAATTAAATGAAAATAGTCATTAGTTATTTTTGCGTTTCCTAATCATAATCACAAGTTTTTAAAATAGATACACAAATTTTCATCATTTTTTCAAAATGAAAATTTCAAGAAACATGTTTTGAATGTATTTCCATAAGTTTATAAAAGAATCTGATTTTGAAATGTTTCTGAAATAAGAAATGTACCTTGAACATAGTTTCCATGCAACCTCGGTCATGTTTTTAACATTATAGAAGGTTTTTCTTATTCAATTTTGATGGTTGTAAACTTTGCGTGTGAGGATTTTTTTTTTTTAATTGTTGTATGACAACAAAAACTAATAATAAATAAAATAAAAAATATTTTATTTTAATTATATAATATTTATATATGTATATACTTTATTACATGTATATGTAAAAAATTTGTCAACCAGAAACTGATTTTAGATTTTCTAATTGTGTATCAAAATTTAGTAAATATTTTATTAATGACGTCAGTCCAAAAATACCATAGAAATAGTCTCTTGGCGTTTCATGGTTGTCAATCGTTTCGACTTAGGGTCTGACTGGTGTAACCGCAGCGGTTGCGGTTGCGGTTGCGGGAGTTTGCAGGTGCGGGTGGTTGCGGTTTTAAGCGTTTTCTAGAGATTTGTACGACTGGTACAGCTGTTAGAAATTGTTGCGTTTGCGGGACTCTTATGACTGGTAAACTACCAAACGCAACATCTGTTAAATAATAATTTAACAATATTTACATTTTATGTAATTATAAAAATATTAAAAATCATAAAAATATGATAAATATAAAATTTATATTTATAAAATCATATTATTCAATTTTAAAAATTATAGAAAATATTTTAGTTTTGAATTTTTATAATATAAATTGAAATATAATATGAATACATTTTACAATTTCTATTATTTCAATTGAAAATTTTTATTGGATATTTTTAGTATTATTTTTATTTATTCTGTTTTTAAAGAAAAAAAATTTACCCTCCCGTAACCGCCCGCAACCGCAAACGCTAGCTGGAACCAGCTTTTGATTTTAAGAGGTTCGGAGCGGTTTGAAGCGATTTGTAGCGTTTACTATGATTGTTTCGAAACGCCAACAACCGCTATGAACCGCAAAAGCTGCGTTTGCGGGTGGTAGCGGGAAAACCAGTCAGCACCTTAGCCGTCTCCAAAAGATGAGTTTGAAACTCTTGTTCGTTACGGACAGTGCCGTTCTAACGGTTTAAAATGTCCTAAGCCAAATTTAAAATTTATGCCTCTATACATATTTATCAAGATCACAAAATAATATCAAACAACAAAAAAATCAAATTTCAAAAATAGTTTATAAAAACTTTTATTGTTGAAATATAATTTTTTTACATTTGTTCTCCGTAAAATCATCCACTATATCTATATAGTTAAGTATTTAAATCATAGTTGTTTCAACAGAAAATATAGAAAATCCATTTAACATCTTTTGTGATATTGTAGAACATATTTTTTTATCAGCTTTTACTTCGAAAAATTTCTTTTAGTTGTGGTGACTAATACCAAAATAGTTAATATTATACAATAAGTAACTTATGTGTGTTTGATAACATTCTCCCGATTTTTTTCAAGACTTAAGCACTGTAATAAGCTTTCGAATTTCAGATCTTGATTTTACGGGGGCATCCAAGATCTAAAATTACGGCAAATCCTAAATCATGAATCATAAACATTAAAAATTCAATCTTAATAATACTAAACCCTAAATCCTTAAACAGTTAAACTTAAACCCTAAACCCTTAGATAAAATTTTAACCCTAGGTTTAGGATGAATCCAATGGTTCAGGGTTTACCCAAAGGTTTAGTGTTTAAGATTTATGATTTAGGATTAAATAAAAATACATAAAATAGTAATAGTTTCAAAAGAAAAATTAATTTTGTTAACACTGTCAGCAAAATACTAAACCCTAAATCATAAACACTAAACCCTAAAATTTTGGGTAGACCCTGAACCCTTGGATAAATAATAAATTCTACGGTTTAAGATTTATCCAAGGATTTAGAGTTTAGGGTTAATGATTTAGGGTTTAATGTTATTAAGATTTAGTTTTTTAATTTTTAGGATTTAAGTTTTAGAGTGTACCTAAAGGTTTAAGGTTTGAGTTTAGAATTTAGAGTTTAAGGTTTAGTGTTTTGGTGACGGCGTTAACAATATTAAAAAAGTTTTTTTTTGGCAATTATAATAATATTTTATTTATTTTGGAAACATAAGATAGTTTGACAAATTCTTATATTTTGTTTTTTTAAAGATATTGAATCTAAAACAACTAAATCTTATTGGTTGGTGAACCTATAAATTCAACCTAAGAGGTGAACTCAAGAATTTCTAGTAATTTATAGTCAACTTGTCAATTAAATGAGTTATTTCTTGGGTTCATCCCTTAGGTTGAACCTCTAGATTCACAAACTAATAGGATTGTGTTATTCCATATTCAATATCTTTTTAAAAAAGAAACAATTTTTTTATTTATATAACTTTTTTCTAAATGAAAAGATAAAAATAAATAAAAATAGTAGTAATTGCCAAAAAAATGTTTTTTTAATATTATTAACACTGTCACCAGAACACTAAACCCTAAATCTTAAACATTAAATCTTAAAACCTTGGATAAATTATAAATCCTAAATCATAAACACTAAATAGTAAATATTAAAAATACTAAACCTTGGATAAATGATAAACTCTAAATCATAAGCCTTAAACCCTTGGGTAAAACCTACATTGTCCAGCAAGGAGGCAGCTGCCCCCACAAAAGTCTACAAATTAGTCTATTTGTATAAGAAACAATAAGCTTTCCGTAGCATTGTTGGTTTCAACCTTTGGCTTGTCCCCCTAGAGCACAGTTCGAACCTCCTCTAAAGCTACTTATTTCCTTTTTTTTATGTCCCCACAAATTTTTTTTTCCTGATTCGCCACTGCTAAACGCTTAAACCCTTTGATAAATCATAAACCTTAAACCATAAACCTAAACATTACATCTTGAAAATACTAAATTCTTAATCTTAAACCCTAAACTTCTAATTTTTTAACACAGTCAGCAAAACACTAAACCATAAATCCTAAACACTAAATCTTAAACATTATACCCTAAATTCTTTGGTAAACCATAAACTCTATGGTTTAGGATTTATACAAGGATTAGGATTAAGGGTTTAGTATTTTTAAGATTTAGTGTTTATAATTTATGGTTTAGAATTTATCCAAAAGTGTTTCGGATATATGGTTTATAAAGATGGTGTTAAAAAAATTAAATGTTTTTTTTTGGAAACTATTACTATTTTTAATTTATTTTTATCTTTTCTATTTTAAAACATAATATAACCTAGTAAATATTTTATTTAATTTTTTAAAAAATATTGAATATGAAATAACAATATCCAATTGATTGGTGAACCTACAGGTCCACCCTTAGGGGTGAAACGAGGAAAAAATCCAATAAAACAAGAGTTATTCTTGGCTTCAGCAACCAATATGATTTAATTATTTCATATTCAATATATTTTAAAAACAAAATAAAATATTTTCAAGTTATATTATTTTTTAAAATAAAAGTTAAAAACAAATAAAAATAATAGAAGTTGAAAAAAATTGTTTTTAAAAATATTTTGAACATTGTTAGGAAAATACTAAACCCTAAACTCTTGGGTAAACCCTAAATATTTAGATAAATCCTAAAACTTAAATAAAAAATCCTAAACACTAAATTTTAAAAAATTTAAACCCTTAATCATAACCTTTAAAGCCTTGAATAAAAATATATAAAAGTAGTAGTAGTTGCTAAAAAAAATTAAATTACTTTTAACATTATCAGCAAAACACTATATCATATTTAAATACTAAACACTAAATCTTAAACACTAAACTCTAAATCTTTGGATAAACCATAAACTCTATGGTTTAGGATTTATCCTGGGTTTAAAGTTCATGATTAATGATTTATTGTTTTTTTAAGATTTAGTGTTTAGTGTTTTTGATTTAGGATTTAGGATTTATCCAAAAGTTTTTGATTTACCCAAAGATTTATTGTTTAAGATTTAGGATTTAGAATTTAGGGTTTTGCTGACGACATTAAAAATATTAAAAAATAATATTTGTTGTGACTACTATTATTATTATTATTATTATTTTAAAAAAACATAATATAAGTTGACAGTATTTAAAAAAAAATATAAACCTATATATATTCATTATAGGATATAAACTCAAGAATAATTCATTAAATAAGCATCAATTAAGGAAATGAAATAGACTGCAAGGATTGTGTTACGCACAGACAAAGCTAAAAGTAGCTAATCAAAACTGGAACCATTCGATGTTCCGAGTCAAACTCCGCATGTCCCACCAAAAATCCATATGTCTTTTTCACATAGGACTTCAACTCTTATACATTTTTCAGTTTCTTTATAAATACTTCGCGAAACCTCAACTCACTAATAAACTCATCCCATATTTAATCAAAAAAAGAACAGCCCCTAAAAATGGCAAGCTTATCAGCTATTGCAATTTCCCTCCGCAACAAGGCACTCATCACTCCAAGAGTTTTCTCTTCCGTCCCGACAAGACTCATCCATGTAATCTATTTTGTTTTTCTTATGTATCCATGATAAGATACGTGTAGTTAACCTTCTCTGTTCTTGATGATTTGACTAAATTATTCAAAGGGGAGTACGATGAAAGAAGCTTCCGTCTGTGACAAAGCCACCGAGGCTCAACAAAAGGTATCACATTTTCCTAAGAACTTCACCTCGGTTTATATTTAACTTTTTTTTTTTTTATAAACTGGCTTTCAAATATAAATGCAGAAAGAAATAAAAACATTTACAAGCCCACAGCTTGTAAACGTTTTTAATTGGGTTCTCAATTATGGTCGTTGTTTACTTTTCAATTGGGTTCTCAATTATGGGTCTTATGTTCTCTTGTTTAATGGGCTACGCCCGGTTATATTTAACTTAGGAATCAATTGTTTTAATCATACATATTACTGCGCTTGCATATCCAAATTTTAAATATTTTGAAAGTATATTTTCCAAAAAAAAAAAGAAAGTATAGCATCCAGCTTGTGTTTGACTGTGCGTTTATAAGAACCAAACATATTTTGTTTAAAATTTTAAAACTGCGATCGAGTTCGTTTAGAAACAGAAAAAGTACAGAGAAAGATAAAATCAGATGGATACGTATACCATAGAGAGAGAAAAATGATGTATATACATATATGTGTTTGTGTGTGATTTGATTCCACTGTATCGTTTCACAAACGGATTTCAAATAACCAATTTTATTGGATTATGTAGGTGGCCAAGAAGGCGGACGAAGGAGCACAAACCATCTCCGAGGCCGCCGGTAACTTGAAGGATAAGGCGAAGAACACTGCAGAGGAGGCCTGGGATAAGGTGAAGGACACTACAGAAAAGATCAAAGATACCGTCACAGGAAAAACTGAGGAAACCAAGGAGTCTATCAAAGCCAAAGCCAAGACCGTCGAGAAAAGCATGAATACCAAGAACCTCAAATAATAAACATACTGTCAGTTTTAAGTTATCCATAAATCAAATAATTAATTTTAAGAAACAAATCAAATAAAATGTACTTACGTAATGTATGGAGCTTGGTTCAGTATGTTTACACCTGGTTTTGTATTAACAAAATAAATTACTTTATCAGGTAAGAATAAATCTGGGGTTATCGAACATGTGGAAATTTATGTTTGTTATAATATATTCGTAAAATAATAAGTAATAAATAGGCATGGGCACAATATCCGGATCCGAAGTACCGACCCGAAACTGATCCGAAAATCAGGGTCCCGAACCTGATTAGATCCAGGATAAATATCCGAATGGGTTCTGAATTGCTATATCCAAAGAACCGGTCCCAAACCCGACCCGAACCGAGAACCGAGTGAGTACCAGAAAATATCCGAAATGTGAATACATGTATAAGAACACATGTTATAATTATATTTATAATTATTTTAATATTTTAAATTAATATTATAAGTTAACTATAGTAGTTATTTTCAGTACTTTTGAGTATTTTTGGATAAAATATGATAGTTTGGATAAAAGTTTACCCAAAAAAACTGTATATAATGAATATTTTTGTTATTTTTGAGTAATTTAGATACAAAAATTTGAACTGAATCAGGTACTTTGATTACTTTGGATATAAATAACGGAACCCGTTTTAGATACTTTGGTTATTTGGTTATTTTTCAGGTTCCTATGCATGAGAACCGAACCCATCCGGACCCGGAAGGACCCGACTCGAACCCAACCCAAAATTTTATAATATCCGAATGGAGGTTAATTTCAAAACCCGAAAAACCGGATACCCGAAAAAATCGATCCGTATCCGAATGGGTACCCGAACGCCTAGGCCTAGTAATAAGTAATCAATGGCCAACGCTAAGAGCTGGTGCCTTGTGTTTTGGTTTAATGGTGAAACATGCCTCTATGGATACCTTCAAGTTTCGTCCCACGATCAAACTAGAAATTACATCATTTGGGTTCATTTTATGCTAAATGTGATTTGAACATAGGAATAGACTGTATGAATGTTACAAAAGGCTTTAATTACTATTTCTAAATTTATTACTATTCAAATTAGAAAACTATAAGATATAATTAAGTTGGTTAATGGATGCATTTATGAACTTCTTTCTATAAATTTTTGTGTTGTCTTTCAGTAAAAAAATCCAGAGAAGTATCAACCAAAATATTATTCATTATACCATATTTGAGAAGTGATTTTGCTACATGTCTTCTATACAATTATTTTGACAAAAATAATATGACATGGCTATTAAAATTGATGACATGTCTTATAGATTAATATGACATGGACAATTATATTTAATATTAATTTATTTTTTGGTAAACCTTTTAAAATATGGTAATAACTCATATATTACATTTATTGTTGATTTATATTTTTGGACTTTTTAAAATATGGTAATAACTCATAAATCATCATTAAAATAAATATATTCAATTATGGAATTTCAAATTTCGAAATATCATTTAAATTAAAAATATTTCAAAAATATATACATATTTTTAGAAATTTATAAAAATTAAATCATAAAATCAAATTAAATCGTAAAATCATTAATTTCTTATATATATCTACAGATTTTATAAATGTTGTTTAATTTTAATTTTTGACAACTATGCAATTTTACATATTTATTTAATATATTTAATTAAAATAAATAGATAGAAAAATCTACCTAAGATTATAATTTAAATATATACATGCACATTCTTAAATACAATTCAAAATAAAAAAAATTGTTTTTTATCTTAATTTTAAAGTTCAGTTAAATCAAATTTATATTAAAATATT